>NW_024430801.1:0-30901 GCF_017639785.1 Mesocricetus auratus
ATATATTGTTTAAATTAGAAAAAAAACTTGATTCACATGTCAATCTCAGCTCCCTCTCCCTCCCCTACTCCCTTGCCCCTCCATCAGTTCCCCAGCCCCCCCACCCAATCCCCACACCGGTCCCCAGGGAAGGTGAGGCCTTCCATGGGGGATCTCCAGAGTCTGTCATTTCATCCAGAGCAGGGCCTAGGCCCTTCCCCATGTGTTCAGGCTTAGAGAGCATCCCTCCATGTGAAATGGGCTCCCAAAGTCCATTCGTACGCCATGGTAAACACTGATCTACTACCCAAGGCCCCAGAGATTGCTGAGGCCTCCTCACTAACACTGCATTCAGGGGGTCTGGATCAGTCCCATGCTGGCCTCTCAACCATCAGTCTGGAGTCCAATAGCTCCCCTTTGTCAGGTCAGCTGCCTCTGTGGGTTTCACCAGCAAGGTCTTGACCCCTTTACTCATCACTCCTCCCTCTCTGTCACTGGGTTTCAGGAGTTCAATTCAGTGTTTAGCTGTGGGTGTCTGCCTCTGCTTCCATCAGTAGCTGGATGAAGGTTTGACTGTGGCATTGTAGGCTGGGACTCCCCTGATCCATATCTAAAATCCATAGATGAGTGAGTACATACCATATTTGTCTTTTTGTGACTGGGTTACCTCACTCAGGATGGTTTCTTGATACAGGAGACTGCTTCCTGAACATAACACCAGTAGCACAGACACTGAGATTGACAAGTAATAAATGGGACCTCCTGAAACTGAGAAGCTTCTGTAAGGCAAAGGACACAGTCAACAAGAGCAAAAGGCAGCCCGCAGAATAGGAAAAAATATTCACTAACCCCAGAGGGCTGATCTCCAAAATTTATAAATGACCTAAGAAGCAAGTCTCCAAAACACCAAAAAATCCAATTAAAAAGTGGGGTACAGAACTAAATAGAGAATTCTCTATGGAGTATCCTAAAATGGCTGATAGACACTTGGGAAAGTGCTGAACATCTTAGCCATTAGAGAAATGCAAATCAAAACAACTCTGAGATATCATCTTACTCCTTTCAGAATGGCTGACATCAAAAACGACAAGGACAGTTTATGCTGGAGAGGATGTGGAGAGAGGGGAACACTCCTCCACTGCTGGTGGGAGTGCCAACTCTACAGCCACTTTGGAAACCAGTATGGAGATTCCTCAGAAAAATGGGAATCAGTCTACCACAAGACCCAGCAATCCCACTCTTAGGCATATATCCAAAAGATGCACATTCATACAACAAGGACGTCTGTTCCACTATGTGCATAATAGCATTATTTGTAATAGCCAGATCCTTCATGCAACCTACATGCCCCACAACTGAAGAGTGGATAGAGAATATGTGGTCCATTTACACAATGGAGTACTACTCAGCAGAAAAAAAAACAATGGAACCCTGTACTGGTTTTATAGGCTAAAACTTGAGAACACTTTATTCTGTCTTTGCCACATTGCTCTAAGTAATATTTTAATAAAATAATGAAGGATACTGAATAGGTAGTAAGAACATCTATATTCTATTCAATCACATATAAATACATATTAGAAAAACATAGGCTTATGTATTATTAAACTCAAGGTTTACTCATTCAGTAACCTGAGTAATACTGACTTGTAATATATATGTGGTCAGAGTAGTTTTAAGTTATTTAATTATGTCTGCGTTGGAATTCTCCAATACCGTGCAGCTCTTGTTAAGAATTATAGGTTATTCTTCTTGCAAACTGAATTCTTCAGCCATTAAAAAAAAAGGTGGGCCAGGCAGTGTTGGCACATGTCTTTAATCCCAACACTCATAGAAGAATGCTTCCCATATTTATACTTCTAGCTTGGTGCAGATCATAAGTTCACCTGTAGTAAAACCTCTGCTTTCCCATGAGCAAGGAAAGCAATGGCACATTGTACTAGGATGACCCTGCCTCACTCCAGCGAGTTACTTAGATGTTTGAAACTAAAACATAGGTGGGAGAGTTAGCCATGGAAATCGTCATGCAAGGAGAGTTATCCTGAGTTACCTGAGTCAAAGTGTCTTACCAGTTCCCAAAAGGACCTGACTTTACTTCCTGTCCAGTTTGGGTTCCAGAAAAGAATGTAAGGCCTTGAGAAGTGCACATATGGAACTATAGCCGAAGGTAAGAAAAACCAAGGTCATAAAGTAATTAAGAATGGGAGTCACTGTTCTTTATCCCACCTGTTTTGGTCATTCATCCAGGTAAGATCAACAACAAAAAGGCCATTGCTGTTTGTTCCCCATGTCTCCAAATCTCTCATGTCCAAGCCACTGTTGTTTTCATGTACACACATGTACATATACATGCACATGTGCTCACATGTGTGCACCTACCTGCACACATGCACACAGAGGCACACACACATGTTTGCAAACACACACATGCATACACACACGCTCACATGCATGTGAACACACAAGTGCATGCACACACACACACACACACACACTCCACTGTGACACTCTCCTCCACACAATGTGGGGAAATGTGACACCAACATGCATCCAGAGTTCCAAGGGCCGAAACTAAACAATGATAAAGTTTCTCTTTCTCCCCTCATCTCCTCTCAACTGTCCCAAAAACAGAAAGAAAGAAAAGAAATAGAAGAGGAATCCCTAAATTTACTATTTCTTACAGAACACCCCAGAACACCAAGGGAGAGACAGAGTAAAAGGAGTAAAACAGGTTTTAATGCGTTTGTTTTCTGTGATCCTGAGAATTGAGCTCTGAGCTCACACCTGCTGGATGGACACTCCACTATGAGCCACACCCTCAGCTTCCACAAATGACAGATTCTTAGGAGGCTATAGTGCACTTAGTATTCATTGGGACTCATAAGCCAGTACCATATCCTCAGTCCTTCTATGCTGGCGACTTGAGCTCTTGGCTTCCTGGGGTCCCTCCAGCACACCTGGCAAAGAGGTGGCCTTTCTAGTGTGTCTACTTCTAAGTGATCCTAACCATCTTCTCTTCCACTTTCTTCAGCAGCCCACTCCATATCATTTCCCAGACTTAACTGTCACCATCCCTCATCTCATTTCCCAGTGCCCACTTTGCCTCCTAGGTACCCAGCTGGCTCTGAGTGTGAGTGGCTGCAGCTCTTCCACCTGAAATAACCTCTGGGGGAGGACATATGCTGAGCACATTGACACAGCGTGTCTGGAACTCTGGGGGTAAAAGCTGTGACTCTATTTTGTCATTCATGACTTCTCATCTCTGCCGTCTTCTAAACTCACACTTATTTCACAACCAGGTTACCTGGGATCTGCCCTGAGCATTCTCCAGGGGCGAGCACAGGGACCTTCTCTTCAGAAATGACATAATTGTTGTGGTCCAGATGGAACAGAGCCTCTCCCTCCTGTGGCAATCCCACCCCGTGCCTGTGTGTTCTGGAACTTAATAAAGGACAAGAACCACCTAAAATTCTAGGCAAGCAGTTGGGAACATATGAATGACACCCATTTTTCTGGGAACGAGGAGCTCTCTGCAAGGACCTACGACATCCCAGTCTGAAGAATTGCAAAGTGAGGCACAAACTTTCTCTCGCACACGGGAACGGGGAAGCCTACCAGTTGAGGATGCTCATTGTGGGCGAATCTGGCTGTGGGAAAAGCGCCACAGGGAACAGCATCCTCTGCCGACAAGCATTCGAGTCCAGACTTGGAGCCCAGTCAGTGACCAGGACCAGCCAGGCAGAGATGGGCACATGGAAGGGAAGGAGTTTCCTAGTGGTAGACACGCCACCCATCTTTGAGTCAAAGGCCCAGAACCAAGAAAGGACATTGGAGACTGCTACCTGCTGTGTGTGCCAGGACCCCATGTACTGTTACTGGTGACCCAGCTGGGACGCTTCACAGCCCAGGACGCCACAGCCCTGAGGAGAGTGAAAGAAATGATTGGGGCAGGAGTCATGAGGCACATGATCGTCCTCTTCACCCACAAGGAAGACCTGGCAAATGAGACCTTGCATGAGTTTGTGACCCACACTGACAACCACAGCCTGAGCAGCCTGGTCCCTTATCCTTTACCACAGCATCTTAAAAACATGGTCAGAAAACCATGACATTCTGCTATGAGGATAAACCACTGTGCAAGTGTCATGGGGGTCATGTCCAGGAACAGTCTTCAGTTCTTATAACTTCATTCTGGTTTCTTTGACTGATTTTTAATGTATTACTTTATCTAAAGTACAAAAAGCAAATGCTTTATGTGAAACGATCAACCTGAGTGGTACCCTAACATCCATCTCCACCTTTAAAATGAAAGCCATTTCCCTCCCATCCACACTGTGAATAGAAAAAGGAAAATAATGGGAAAGAAATACGATTAAAACTCTAGGGGATGGGGACATTGGACAGCCTGTCCAGCCAATTGGTGAGCACCAGATTCAGTGAGACTTTGTTTTAATACATACTATAGAGAGACTGGGGAGATGTCTCTTAGTCACACCTGAGGAGTAGAGTTTGTATTCTCAGAACCCACGTCAGAAATGAGTATGAGTGGGTTCATCTCTAACCCTGGCATTGGAGGGGTGAAGTGGCAGAGAGGCAGGCAAATCCCTGGAGCTCATCTAGATCCCTCTAGCCAATCTAACCCGTTGGCGAGTGCAGTCAACCAAGTGAGATTCTGTGTCCAAAACTCAGGCAAGAGTGATAGAAGAAGACATGAGATGTCCCCTTGCTCTCCTACAGTGATAGAGGAAGATATGAGATGTCTCCTTGCTCTCCTACAGTGATAGAGGAAGATATGAGATGTCCCCTTGCTCTCCTACTGTGATAGAGGAAGATATGAGATGTCCCTTTGCTTTCCTACTGTGATAGAGGAAGATATGAGATGTCCCTTTGCTGTCCTGCAGTGAGGACCCAAGGCTATGGATTCAGGGCAGTTCTTACCCACGGATGGGCTCCTGAACCTGACTGGAGGCTGGGGTTCCTTCTGGATGACCGGTAGTGTGGACTTCAAATCACTGATGAGGTCAGTGCTTCATCTTTCTGCACCAACACTAAGTTCTCAGGCGACAGGAAGTATGGAAACCCCACTCAGAAGAGTGACTTCCCTCCAGCTGGTTCCTCTCTAGCCTCCAGACACGTAACACAGTCTGACTGGGACAGTCATGGGCAAATTTCTTTAGAAAGTTTGCCCATTCCTCTTCCTTGGAAACTCCTGGCAGGAAACAGAATCCCTAAGGGTTCCCCCTCCCGCGATTGAGTCCCAAGTGTGGTATTAGGTTTGTCAGCTTAAGACATCAAGAGTTAATCTCTTCCTGAAAATGCAAGAGCTATGAGAGGAGAAAAACAGCTCACAAAATCTGTCTGCCAGGGTAGGAAGATGGTGTTCCCGGGGACACAGGAGAGATGTGTACAGAAAATAGTACTCAAAGGGCAACTGAGGAGCACAGCAAGAGGAAGAGGTTGATTTAAAAAAAAACACAACCATTTCTCTTTCCTGCCCCTACCTCACTGCCTGCACTACTGAGATGATTTAGTGAAGAATGTGTTCTCTACAAGACTAAGATCCTAGAGAACTCCTGAGGCTCGGCGTCCCAAGCCTTTAGCTTCTCCCCTCTGGTCAGACAGACAGCATGTATCTATTTCCCCAGCCCCCACTATTCCAAGTGACTAAAGTGTCTCTCCAGGGCCTGCTGGGCAAACCAAGAGGCATCATGCTTGAGACAGGTGATGGTACCCTGGCTTCTGGGGAGAATGTGGGAGGCCAGTTCTTAGATTTGTCCCTCTGGGCTGGTCTCATCTCTCCAGAACCCATGGAGCTATCTACCCAAGTAATGATCTGACTTAGGCAAAACAACAAGCACCTAGAGAATCCCAGGTCCCCTCTCCTTCTGCATGTTGCCCTGCTGGGCTCAGGATTGCAAAGGGGTGGGCCAGGGCTCCTCTCTGGAGAGCCTTTCAGGTGCCCCATTTCCTTGCATGCTTGAGTTCAGATAATTGTTTTTATTCATTTGTTTCTATTTTCTGTGTATGAGAGATTTGCCTACATGTTTGCAAGTGCCCTTTACACATGTCTAGTGCTTGTGGAAGCCGGAGAAGCTGCGGGATCCTCTGGAACTGGAGTTATCAATAGAGGAAGGCCATCCCTCGGGGCCCAAGTTTAGATAATTTAAGAAATTCTAAGCAGGAAAGTGAGACATGAGTGACTCAGGACCCCATCTGATTTTGGAGAGCAGGGTGCTCCAGTGCAGTAACACATAAAAGTAGCATTTTGCATTGAAAGTCAGTCTTGACTTCCACAAACCTTCCATAATACAACTTTAAAATTTGAGGTACTAGTGGTATTACATTGAGTGAGGTGGGGCCTTTGAACCAATACAAGGCATTTCTCCTTTTAGCTATTGAAGTGTTTATCTAACTAATCTTTATCAATAAACACTCTGGAGTTGGATATCAGGGTAAGAACCTCAGTGATAAGAGAAGTGGCTGTGGAGTGACCAGTGACCTCTCTCCTTCTTTCCATGATCCAAAAGAGCCTAGACTCTCCTAAGCCCCTCCCTACTATTTCCTGTGTCTCTCTATATGTCCTTTGTCCTCCAAAACCTCTATGGCTAATTTTGGTCAGGTTGTAGTTAGCTCTGCCCTCTGATTCTAAGAAAACTTTATTGCCAGTCTCAAGGAGTGTCATCACAGTGAGATCAGAATAACCCACAACAAGCTTCAGAACATCTTGTAGTCTCTTAATTTTGCCAATCAATAGAGATCAACTCTACAATAGTAATGATATACATGGGTTCATGTTCCCACCCGAGGACAACTTTCAAAACTGCATCTGCAGGTATTTTATAAATACTCCATACACAGGAAGGAATAGCTGCTGAAGGTTTTGGAGCTTCCACTGGGTCTCCACAGAGATGGTAAGTTCAGCAGCCTTAACACCTACAGGCTAATCCTTATGTGTCCGAGCCACAGACAAAAGCCCATGCAGCATTAGCCACAGCTGTCTGTACTTTAGGGAAAAGGCACCCTGAAGGAAGCACAATAGAGCTGTCTTGAGTGCGGGCCTTCACTGCTCTCAGGACACACAGGAAATGACATGTTTGGAACAGATAAATGGATGCCTTTCCTATAGCGTGCTCATGTTCATAGCTTTTTCCCCCCCATTGAATTACAGGTATTTTCTGGTTGGTTCCTGAAAGCCCTATGTTTTATGGGTGTAAATACCATCTGCCCCAGATCCTGCCCATCCAGTCTTCTACAGCTCCCTGTCTTCCTCTCAGTCAGAGCCTGTGGCTGTTTGCAACTCTTTCTTGGTCAGTGTTCACTGCAGAATTCTGGTGCTTGGTCAGTGTTCACTGCAGAATTCTGGTGCTGGCCTTCAAAGCAAAGATATATCCTGCTGCAAAGGAGCTGTCTACAGTGTGGAACCCAAACCAGGCCCCAGCAGTCACAGGGAAAAAACAGCACAAATCTCTTCTATGAGAGCCTGGAGCTCAAAACTGTAGCTCTATGCCATGGAAACAGTCCTTGCCCCCAACCACGCTGTTGTAGGTGTTTCTTTGGCAATGTGTCCTTACATGTTTAACATAAGATTTCTAGACAAATCTCACAGGAACTGAAGATTTATCCCCTTCCTAATACACACATGCCTGAGAAATAATAAAGAAACATTGGATCTGGGAGATGTTGTAGTGGTTAAGAAGGCTTGCTGCTCTTCCAGAGGACCTGAAGATAGTTCCAGGAACTCCAGTACTTGCTTCTAGCCTCTTGTAACTCCACATGTTACTCAGATATATATTCATCACATACACATCACAACACACACACACACTCTCTCTCTCTCTCTGACACACACGGAGGAAGGTAGGAAGAGAGGGGAGGGAGAGAGAATTTCAAAAACAATTAAATATAGTGAAGGAATTAAACAATTGGACACTACTTTGTAACTGTTGTCCATGTTTTGCAAACACTGCCCCCTGCTGGTTAGCTCTTGAGTTTTCTGTGTTGCTTCCCCAGTCTGGAAAGGTTAAGCAATGTTTTGGGAGTTTTGTTTGATTTTGGGGTGTGTGTGTGTGTGTGTGTGTGTGTGTGTGTGTGTGTGTGTGTGTGTGGTGTCAGTGTGCCCATGTGCACTTATGTGCTTCTGAGTGACCACAGGGAGGGCAGAATGCTTCTTGAAGGCAGCTTCTACCACTCTTCAACCCTTTGCTCTTGAAACAGGGTCTCTCACTGAATTGCTCTCTGTGAGATTGGCTTCCAGGAGTTCCAGGATCTGTCAGTCTTTGCTTCCTGGTGCTGGGACACAAGTGGTCTCACCAGATTTTTATTTGGGTGTTGAAGATTCAAACTCAGGTCTCCATGCTTGCACAGCAAATGATCTTACCCATTGAGAGCTAATACCCATCTCCCCAGCTCAACATATTTATGACATGGTATTCTAGAGAGCCCCCTTTTCTCATCCCTTGCTTAATAACATGTTACTGTGCCTACACAAGAATCCAAACACAAACATCTCTGTCAGTTTTGTTCACAATGTGCAAATGCAGAGGCAGCACAGGTACCTTTCAGTAAGTGGATGGATGACTGGATAAAGTGACACATCCGGACAATGGAAACTAAAAAGAGATGAGTTGTCCAGACACACAGAGCCCCAGAGGAAACCTATACTTATCCTCCTGACTTAGTCGTCTGTGTGTGGGATTGTGTGTTACGGTCTTGGCTCTGCAAACCATTTTTTGACATTGTCTATAGTGTGATAGGGTGAGATAAAACCCACAGCAATTGTCCCTTTGGAATACACCATGAACCTGGGGACACTATCTCTCTGTGTGTGATCCAGGTACCCCCATACTCTCTGAAGAAGAAGGGATCAGTCAGAAACCCTGAAGTCTACAGGCTGTAATAAAAATGTTCTTCCAGTTCTCAGGTACCCCAAGCACACACACCAGTGGCTCAAGTTCCCATGGCACATCTCTATAATATGGATCTGTACCTGTGTTTAGACTCCATGCATGGAATCTCACTGGCCGTCCATTCATCTTCATGTGGACACTGCTGGAAAACACTTTCAAGATGCCTTGTGCCCTATGATCCGCACTAAATTGTTCCTCCCCCATATCCTAAAATTTCTAAAAATTGGTGCGAATCTGATTTGGGTACTAGGAGAGATTGGCAGCTGTACTTCCAATATGGAAATTTTCTTCTCTGTGATTTTATGACTGGGTGAGGGTTCTGGCTACTACGACCCTTGGTTTAGATTTCCTTGGGAGATTCCAACTAAAGGTAAATATACAAACCGTGGTCAGAGGTGGGCTGATCATCTTGAGGTCTGAGCATTAAATACATTGCCATACACTTGAAGACAACAGGGAAGAAAGAGATGTGCTAGGTATCTATCTACATCACAGCCTGTTCTCAAGTTCAATTCAGAGATTGAAAAACATCAGTCAAAAATAGAGGGAAACAGTCAAAATAAGGATTTATGGATAAGCCATGGAGGAAGATTGTGGGAGTTTAAATGCTATTAGTCCCCAAATTTCATAGCGAGTGTTATTAGGAGGAGTGGCTTTGCTGGAGTGGGTATGGCCTTGTTGGAAGAAGTGTGTCACTGTGGAGGTGGACGTTAAGGTTTCCTATGCTCAGGATCCCACCCAGTTGTCAGTGGACTTCCTGTTTCCTGAAAGCTATAGGACTCTCTGCAACTCCCCCAGCACCATGTCTGCCTGCATGCTGCCATGTTCCCTGCCATGATGGTAATGGACTGAACCTCTGAACCTGTAAGCAAGTCACCCCAATAAATGTTTTCATTTATAAGAGTTGCCATCGCCATGGTGTCTCTTCACAGCAATTGAAACGCTAGGACACAATTAAACCTTATATTTATTGAAGACTATATACATAATGGTAGGGCAGGAGATACTTGACAAAGAATATTGTAAGATGACACTGTGTTAGGTACATAAGATAAAGGCAGAGATCTATAGAAATCAGGGTATAAGTCTTGCTTCTTCTAGGTAGGCTCTGGTGACACTAAGGAAACATAAGAAACTATGTCTAGTTTCCACCAGAGTGTCAATTTCAGTGTTTTCTACTAGACATCCATATTAAAATTGTGTCTGTACTCCAGGGTCATCACATTGTTAAGTTACTTGATGTTTTTAATCATATCAAATTGAAGGTCAAGGTCAATGGAGTGGCCAAGTTGAGGGTCAAGGTCAACAGAGTGGCTAGGTCTTGAAGCCTGTGTTGGTCCTTGTGGTGGTTCCAGTTTCCTCTGAGGTGTTGGTGTTGCTAACACACATGAGATCTTCTTGTCCTGGATATCTTGAAGACCAGGTAGCAGTTGGGCAAACAATAACTCCAGGGTGCGGCCCACACACCCATCATGCCAGTGTCTGCCTAGTATTGTTTCTCTTGTGTGGCCCAGATATCCAGATGGCCATGGCTTGTGCTCCTGATCCTCCAACGTAAGAAATCTCCTGGGTGTGATGAAGAGAGAATGATGCCTACAACTGTCAAAGTTAAACTTGACTCAGGCTTCTTGGTGTTAAGTTAGCCCCCAGCCCACACTGATTTTGATTGTCCTTCAGTCATCAGCTGCAGAAGCCATGTTTAAGAATCCAAGGTTTTTGATGGATGGAATGGTGGGGGGCGGGTTTCAGGTGAATCACAATGAGACCCTGTGCTATCTAATTCTTCTTGATACTATGGAGAGTGGTTCCTTGTTCCATTATAGGTCATTGCATAGTCCTTGCTCCGTTGTTGTGAGTGTAGCACTGGGTCATATGGAGACAGGGTACGGCCCACATACCCTTAAATTCTAGACCCAGGCAGTAGAAGGTACTCAGAGTATGTCATTCTTCAGACAACCCACTTATGGTGTTAAAGTGTGTTCAACCTTCTTGGAGCAGTAGGTGTGGCCTAGGTCAGACTTCACATCAGCTTCTTATCTTTGCTCTCTTAAAGTCCTCATACAGGAAGACCTGGGCACAGAGGATTTGCAGGGTGCGGCCCACACACCCTTGATCCCGAGCTGTGCTATTGTTATTTGATGTTTATGTGAGGCTCAGATTACTAGAGAGCAATGAGGTCTTAATCCATCTGCTGTGAGATTGTTTGTTGCATGTGTTGGAAGAATATCAGGTACATCCCACAAACTACAGTGGTACCGCAAAGAAGAATCTAGATTAGCATCGATGACAGTTCATGGTCTATGATGTTATGTCAAACATCAGTACAAGAATGGTTGTGGTTGAGTCCAAATTTCTAAGTAAAATAGCATGGATTGGTCACAAATGAGGCTATGATTTGTCCAACAAAATAAATTGATGGGAGAAAATGACTGACCTCTGGCCAGGTCAGCGTCATGGGTATGTCCATTTCCTCTGGTCATTAAAGTGAGCTTTGACCTGGGTCACAAATGAGGCTATGATTTGTCCCAAAAAAATTGAAGTGAGATAATGCCTGACCTCAGAACAGGTCGCCGGCATGGGTATGTCCATTTCCTTTGGTCATTAAGGTGATACATTGTCCCTTTAAAGACTCCCTCCTTTGTGGTGGGATCTTGTCCTGGGTTGACTAGAGGGTGTGGTCCACACACCATTTAATATTAGTCCAGTCTACTTAGGGTTCAAGGTGGTGCTGGGTTTCCTTTCAGGTCTGCTTATGGCCTTGAACCTGTGTCAATAATCATGTCATTATCAAGTTCCCCTTCTTGGAGGGGATAATGCATCCAGATTTCAGTTAATCAGATCAAGTTCTGGGTTTGCCCAAGATTCTTGGTGAGCAGTCTATGGCTAGAGTCCAGTATGGGAAATTTTCTGTAAAAAAAGTCAGTCAAGATAAGGTGCAGGATGCATTGTAACACCCTTTTTGATAAGATGCATCCATGTTACTGGATTATTGAGGTGAGCCCTTGGCACTTTATGTCAATGTTGTCATCCTTTTTAGCGTGTTGATGATGTTGGATTGAATGAAGTGTGTGTGTGACAGCCACATGTCTGGTACTCAGAATGTCACTTATATCAATCATTATAGGAAGTATAGAGGGTTAGTCCAAGGCTATTCGTGACAAGCTGGCATTTGTGTGCACTCATGTCTTGGTTAGGTGTAAAATACGAACTGAAATTAAGGCCTTGATCAGAGAAACTTATGGTACATATTGCATCCACGGTATTGTTTCACTTTAGATTGGCCATGGGTTCAGGCCTCTTTGGGAGGGGATTAATCTGTGCTGATATGACATTAGTTTTCATGCCAAAATTTCCTCAGTGTTAGTGTCAGGATTGGCCTGGGCACACTTATTTAATTGGTCTGGCCTTTGCCTATTTGTCTTGATTGGCCCAGGACTAATTCTCTGGAAAGCTGGGCTCAGGCTACCTTAGGGTCAGGGGTTAGCCCAGGCCCACATCTCTTCTTGCTTTGGGCCCGGGCTTTTCCAGGGTCAGGATTTGCCTGGGCACACTCATTTTCTTGGTCTGGCCCAGGCCTCTTTTTTTGACTGGCCCAGGCCGACTTCTCTGGATAATTGTGCTCAGGCTTCTTTAGGGTCAGGGGTTAGCCCAGGCCCACATCTCTTCTTGCTTTGGGCCCGGGCTTTTCCAGGGTCAGGATTGGCCTGGGCACACTCATTTTCTTGGTCTGGCCCAGGCCTCTTTTTTTGATTGGCCCAGGCTGAATTACTCTGGATAATTGTGCTCAGGCTTCTTGAGGGTCAGGGGTTAGCCCAGGCCCACGTCTCTTCTTGCTTTGGGCCCGGGCTTTTTCAGGGTCAGGATTGGCGTGGGCACACTCTTTTTCTTGGTTTGTCCCCTACTTCCTTCATTTGATTGGCCCAGGCCCATATTTCCTCTCTAATGGGCCCCGGCTTTTTTAGGGTAAGGGAATTCCTTGGTTCCCCGTATCTTCTGATTTGGTGTCCAGCCTATTTCAGGATCAGGGTACCTGTTTATCATTAGGGTGGAAGTAGTCGATCCTTTCCAGCCGATGCTTGCCCAAATCATTGACTAAATCTTGGTCTATTTTCAGCATTTCTGAAAAATTAAAAGAAAACTCAGGTGGACTTTGATAGTGGAAAAAAGTAGCATCTTAAATGTTCTCAGAACATCACTGACCTGTCCTCGGGGAAACATGCACAGACTCAGACACAAGTAGCCCACAGTTCACATGAAATAATTATACATTATACAAAGATGAAATATGTAGACGAGAAAGCTGGTTGGGTAACTCCTTCCTGTTGCACAGCTGACTGTCTATGGTGGAGGGGTATCTGTGAGCTCATGTGGAAAGTCTGTTGCTTCTAGGTTGTGAGATACAATCAGGAGAGTCCCACCAAGACACCATGGTATAATTCCTTTCTGTGGTCTGAACCCTTGTTGGATTATCCCAGTTAAATGAAACAGCAGAGGTTAGTCCTCCCATCATCTAGAGGATGCCTTGCTAAGACATACAAGTCTCTACAGATCATCAAAACATCTCTTTGCTGTGTGGGGATGGCAACCTCTCTCTGAATGTCCTACATGGCCATGTTCAGTGAGGGTATTTCTCTGATCCTTGTTTTTGTAATCCTTATGGTCATATCCGCCGTGTCAATCAAACACCCCTCAAACACCGAATCTGCCTTTGGCACCCCTTTCCAGAGAGCCCCCTGCCAAGTACACTGGTTTGAGATCACTTCTTTACCTACAGAATTTTCTGCAATCTCTTACCTGAAATAGATCTCTGCTCACCTTCTCCTGAGCTAAATCCTGGTCCACTGTAATGGGGTCTGCTGCCCTCTGAACTGGGTCACACCTGGAACTATGACAGTGACCCTCATGTGAGGTCACAGAGGCCAGGCCTCCCTCTGTGAAACTCAAAGGCTGTCGATGCACACAGATGTCTTTTGGGCTGGTATCTAGGGGCAGTCCCTGAAGGCTTCTCTTAAGATCATTTCTTGGTTAGAAGCTCACATCTAGTCCTTCTCCTCCAGGGAACTTCACCCCTGGGACCAGCATGTTCAGGAGGGAAGGATCATACTCTGCCCTAATGTGCACAATTCACCTCTTGGTGTCTCCTTTCTGCTGCTCAGTTTATTAATAAGTTTCTCTTGTCAAGAGATTTTAAGTGTGCTATCTGCAGTATTTTGGGTATCCAGCTGATGGAAAATGTTGGGGTGCAACCTCTCCCATCACCACTATTAAATGTAGCTTGCAGGAGGATTGCCCAGAAATCAGGATGTCATGAAATTCCCTTACCTGGTCCTGCCATGAAACAGTCAATGACTTCTGAGAATGTCACTCTGGAGATCTGTATAGCAGCAGAGCTTCTTCCTGTTGTCATTTGGAAACTGGAGTCCCAAGGCAGGTGCTGACTCTGCCTCAGCAGCTGTCACCTTTTCTCACAAATACAGGTTGTGGTTAGTTGAAGAAATTTGACAAAATCCACTCAGACATACATACAGATTAAACCACAAATATATTAACTCAGGTCTCCTCAGTAAAAGCTTAAGTTTGAAAATAAAACGGATAGAGTATGGCATCAGTGTCTGTGGCCATTCTGGGAAGGGCCTATGAGCCGAATGTAAAGATGATTGCCAGGAAGGTTCATGTCTAGAGAAGCCCATGAGAAGCACTCCTACCTGTGAAGCATGTGCTCCCTGTGGGGATGTCACAAACAGGTGGGTGGTGCCAGTAATTATCTTTAACATTCTGGAGGCTCAAGCCTTAAGTGATAGACTATGCACTGAGTTGACACTCTCTTCAGAGGCCTCTCTTCATTAAATTTTACATATAATTTAAATGTAAATGTGGATAGGTTAGGGAGATGGCTGTAGTTGTGTTTCTTATTGTGTCCCTGACTTCAGCCATGCTGGGCCCACCCGATAGTTACAAAAGATGAGGATCATGCTGTCTAGAAGGAAAGTCCATTCAGACCCCTGCAGTAATGATTTTGACAGACTCCCTACCTGTCCTGACACTGTGGGCTGCCTTAGCTGATGGTTGTCCCTGGCTTGGTCCCATTGGCAGAGTTTATTCTGCACCAGGCTGGAGCCTGAAGTCTTCTCATGTGATACAGGCTGGGTGTGGACATCCCATGGCCTCTTTCTCCAGTGAGTTGTGGGTGTTGTCTTCCTGAGTCCTTGTTACACTAGTTCTTTGTCACACATCTTACAGATACTTACTGCAGCTTTTTCTACAGCTATAGCACAGGTCCTGTTAAAGAACCACATTGTGCCTCATATCCTTTATCACCCTGCACCCAGTATAGCACAGTGAGGTTAAATTATGCCCTCCTCCCAGGAATCCTGTGTATATTTCTCCCTCCACAGAGCCTAAAGATTCCTCTAAACACATCCAAGTGAAAACCTGTATAAGCACAGAATTAGAAGTAGAGTACTGCCACGGTGCTTCCTGTGACAGTGACATTGGATTCTGTTCCCAAATCATGGCAGCTGTCTATGTCTATCTTAGTATAAATGAAAACATTGTTACCACCAGGGACCAGAATTATCAGGGAAGAACAGATAACAGTGCCAGGGATGCTTTGCCCACAATCCCTGATCAACCTACGTGTGATTGTCTAATGTGGGTACATAAACAGGAACCCTCCATCCTTATCACCTAGGTCAGAGGCTGGAGTCCTGGTGCAGATCCACCTGTGTGGCTTCATCCCAAGGCCTCTCTCTCTGTGAGTGGAGGGGTTTCCCTCCATGTGGTCTTGAAGGGCCAGTCCCACTGCTATGAGACTTCTGACTCCTGCTGTTTCTAGCTCTTCTTAGGATGAGCTGTCCTCAGGCTGGGACATTTCAAATACCTCACTATGTTGGGTCATTTTACATATGTTTCATTGTCCCCATTTAAGATCTCAATAAAGAAGTGCCTCAAACTGAGTGAGTCACTCACATGATTAATTTCAGGTAGTGTCCATCCCAGAAAACAGCCCAAACTTACCAAGTCACATGCACTTGCTGTGATGCAAGCCCTCCTTCTGGACTCTGGCTTGTCCTCAGGTAAGACCCTGGCATTACTAGGGCAGGGTTCTATTGTGAGGTCACAGAGGCCTCACCCACCTCATTCTGAGAATCCCAGGTCATCCAGACCACAGTTCTCTCCCAGCCTGACCCATCCTTGTTGTTTGCCAACCTATGTGCAAACATCCCTGGAAGCCCTTAGCTTTGGGAAAGCAGCTAGAATTGTCTCAGGGATATTTCTGTGAGCATGCATTACACTTCTCTCCTGTCATTCATCCATCCTCCCACAGGTACCATCACCCTTGAGAGGAGGAACGCAGTTGACAATGCTGCTTCCTCAGCTCAATTGTCTGAACTCACATCTGCCTCATCATCTCAGATTCTCCATAGGCACCATGGTTTATTTCTGGCACTCAGGCTGTGGGGTACCATAATCTGCCCCCGCCTACCTGGCTCCAACAGTAGCCATATCTTATTTTCTACTTAACTCTCTGCATCATTAATCTTGAGTTTGTGAGTTATTAGCTTGTTCTTGTCTGGCATTCCTGTGGCCCTGGGTTTTAGAATGAACAGCACAAAAAACATAGATGAATGACTAATAAATACATACAGCATGGATGATTGACAATAGATTTGCAGGCAGAGCCCACCTTGTGAAGTACAGAGACCCATGGAAGCACAAGGTTTTCCTTGTCCCAAATCAGCTGACCTTTCATTCAAGAAGCTGTGTGCAGAAATGATCAAGCTGTCCAGAAATGTTCCAAGCCCTTTGTGCCCAGGTGTATGCAGGTTATGCAGTGGTATTCAGGCTTTGTTAGCCCTGCTGGGACGTGAGACTTTTGTCAAATCCGTGCTTTCCCTGTGCTGGAAGTTCAGTCTCTCAAACACCAGGTTTCCAGTGTTTCTCATGAAGGGATGATGGACATAAATCATGATTGACACCAAATAAGGCAACTTCTGGCCAACCTGGTCATGGGGCTACCATGCATTCTGTGTAGACTCTGAAATGATGTAAGGCTCAGACATTAATTATGAAAATCTTGAAGGAGAGTCAATGGATTCTTTTCTTTTTTAAGAAAGGGGACATAAACGTCTGGGTAGGGAGCTGAGGGTAGATTTGGAAGGAGTTAGGGGGAGGATTGCGGGGTAAATAAGATCAGAATATATTGTGTGATATTGTCCAAGAATTAATAAAATTATTTATTCATTTACTCACTGATTTATTTATTCAACTTCATGCATTGACCTCTTTGAACATCCAAATACAAACAACCATGACCCTTGCCTGGCCTCATCACCTTTCTTTAGTTGTGGAGAAAGATTCTATAACCCCTTTCTCATATAATGGCTCTAAAGCTGTATTTCTTTACCTGTGGTCAGGACCCCTTTGGGGGTGGTATTGAAAACTCCATTCACAAGGGGTATCCTTAGACCATAGGATATTTACATTACAATCCATTACAGTGGCCAAATTACAACTATGAATCTGCAGTGAAAATAACATTATGGTTGTGGTTCATCACATCATACGGAACTATATTAAATGGTTGCAGCATTAGGAAGGTTTAGAACCACCACTCTAAAGCCAGAATCACATGTGATAAGCTAAAATTTCTATTGCTTCCTGAAGATGGAACAGTGCCCCTCCTTCACATACATTTTCAACAGAATTCTGGTTTTTATCGTTGCCTTCACTGTCTAAGCTTACCAGTCCTGGAATTCAGGCTGTAGACCATGTTGCATGAACTCAGAGATCTACCTGCCTGTGCTTCCAGAGTGTAAAATATCACAGGAACAGTCTCTAGTCCACATACTAACATTCTTCTCCTCTGAAAACTCCTGAGTCAGGCCCTCACAGTTCAAAGCACTCTCAGCACCACTCTCTTCCGTACTCCTACTGGTGAGGCCCATTAAGCTCCACTTAAAGTGTTCAACTGCTTTTCTAGTCCAAAGTCCTCAATCCTCCAAACAAAAGTGTGGACATCCCTTCACAGCAATACACCACTTATGATAACAACTACTGTCTAAGCTAGGGTTTTATTTCTTTGAAGAGACACCATTGCCATGTGATAGTTTGAATGTAATTTTTCCCTATAATCTCATAAGGAGTGGCACTATTAGGAGGTGGGACTTTGTTGGAGTTAGTATGGCTTTCTTATAATTGCATCTCTATGGGGGCAGGCTGTGAGATTTCTTGTGTTCAAGATCCCACTCAGTGTCTCAGTTCACTTCCTGTTGCCATATATATATATATATATATATACCTTATTGTATATATATATATATACAATTTTAAATTTAAATTAGAAACAAGGTTGCTTCACATGTCAATTCCAGGTCCCTTTACCTTTCCCTCCCCTCCTCCATGCCCTCCCACCAACCGCCCCCAATATCCCCTCCTTTCCCCAGAGAGGGTGAGGCCCTCCATGGGGGTGTCCATAGTCTGTCATTTCATCCAGGGCAGGGCCTAGACCTTCCCCCAAGAGTTCAGAGAGAGAGTGCATCTCACAATGTTGGATTGGAGTCCAAAGTCCATTTGTATACCTGGGATAAATACTGATCTACTACCCAAGCTCAATAGATTACCGAGGCCTCCTCACTGACACCCACATTCAGGGGGTCTTGATCAGTCCCATGCTGGATTCCCAGGCATCAGTCTGGGATTCAAGATCTACCCCCTTGTCAATTCAGCTGTTTCTGGGGGTTAATCCAGCCCAGTCTTAATGCCTTTGGTCATCAGTCCTCCCTCTCTGTCACTGGATTTCTTGAGTTCAGCTCAGTGCTTAGCCTTGGAAGTCTGCCTCTGCTTCCATCAGCCACTGAATGAAGGTTCTGTTTCCCAGACTCTCTGGCCATGGGATTGAAGACTGGCACTCCCCAGATTTATGTCTAAAATTCATATGTGAGAGAGTACATGCCATGTTTCTCTTTTTGTGACTGGGTTACCTCACTCAGGATGGTTTCTTGTAGTGCCATCAATTTGCCTGCAAATTTCAGGATTCCATTGTTTTTTTCTGCTGAATAGTACTCCATTGTGTAAATATACCACATTTTCTCTATCCACTCTTCGATTTAGGGGCTTCCAACTTCTGGCTATTACAAATAATGCTTCTATGAACATAGTGGAACAGACATCCTCGTTGTATGAATGGGTATCTTTTGGATATATGCCTAAGAGTGTAGTTCCTGGGTCTTGTGGTAGATTGATTCCTATTTTTCTGAGGAATCTCCATACTGATTTCCAAAGTTGGCATTCCTACCTGCAGTGGAGGAGTGTTCCCCTTTCACCACATCCTCTCCAGTATAAATTGTCGTTGATGTTTTTGATTTTAGCCATTCATACAGGAGTGAGATAGTATCTCAGAGTTGTTTTAATTTGCATTTCCCTGATTGCTAAGGATGTTGAGCACTCTCTCAAGTGCCTCTCAGCCATTTTAGACTCCTCTCTTGAAAATTCTCTATTTAGTTCTGTAACCCACTTTTTAATTGGATCCTTGGGTGTTTTGGAGACTTGCTTCGTGAGTTCTTTGTAAATTTTGGAGGCCAGCCCTCTGTCAGGTGTGGGGTTAGTGAATATTTTTCCCAATCTTTGGGCTGCCTTTTTGTCTTGCTGTGTCCTTTGCCTTACAGAAGCTTCTTAGTTTCAGGATGTCCCATTTATTAATTGTTGATCTCCCTGTCTGTGCTACTGGTGTTATGTTCAGGAAGCTTTCTCCTGTACCAATTCATTCAAGGGTACCACCCACTTTCTCTTCTAAGAGGTTCAGTGTGCCTGCATTTATGTTGAGGTATTTGATCCATTTTGACTTACGTTTTGTGCATGGCGATGGGTATGGATCAATCAGCATTCTTCTACATGCCAGCATCCAGTTATGCCATCACCATTTGTTGACGATCCTTTCTTTTTTTCCATTGTATGTTTTTAGCTTCTTTGTCAAAGATCAGATGTTCATACATGTGTGGGTTAATATCTGGGTTTTCAATTCGATTCCATTGGTCTACCTGTCTATTTTTGTGCCAATACCAAGCTGTTTTCAGGACTACAGCTCTATAATAGAGCTTGAAGTCAGGGATGGTAATGCCTCCAGATGTTGTTTTGTTGAATAAGGTTGTTTTGACTATCCTTGGTCTTTTGTTTTCCATACAAAGTTGATTATTGTTCTTTTAAGGTCTGTGAAGAATTGTGCTGGGATTTTCACTGGGATTGCACTAAATCTGTACATTGCTTTTGGTAAGATTGCCATTTTTACTATGTTGATCCTACCTATCTAAGAGCATGGGAGATCTTTCCACCTTCTGGTGTCTTCTTTAATTTCTTTCTTTAAAAACTCAAAGTTCTTGCTATACAGGTCTTTCACTTATTTGGTTAGCATTACCACAAGGTATTTTATGTTGTTTGTGGCTACTGTAAAGGGCAGTGTTTTTCTCATTTCTTTCTCAGCCCTTTTTATCTTCTGTATATAGTAGGGCTACTGATTTTCTTGAGTTGATCTTGTATCTTGCCACTTTGCTGAAAATATTTATCAGCTGCAGGAGTTCCCTGGTGTCGTTTTTTTTTAACAAACTGAGCATGCCTGAGTTTGTAAATATGAGAAATCATGTGTTTGCACTGAAGAGATAAAAATCTAGCAGGGATCCAGTCGATGTCCCTGTTCTCCATTCTTTCCCTGCATGCTATACGGTCCCTCTTTTCCTTCCTTCAGCTGCCTCACCCCAGGCGATGCTACTGACAATCACAAAGCCCATTACCTACCACCTCAGTAGACACGACTGACCAACAGTCAGCACTCTCAAGACTTTAGTTCAGAGATGGGCACGGTGTTCAAAGAGTCCATTCCCGGGAGATGATCTGCCTGCCGGGACAATGAACATATGTACTAAGTGATGGAGCCTCAGGAGCCCAGGAAGGGGAGTTTACCATACAAACAGTCAACAGTGTTTCACATCAATGACAAAGTGAGCTTGTAACCTAAGCAGGAAGAAGAATGGGAGACCTTCCAGATGCAGTTGAGCACCGAAGGACCAGCACTAGCCACTGACAGTTGTATCCTCAGAAGTACAGTGAAGAAAATGAGAGTATTCTGAAGACAACAAATTCCTAGACAACTCTAAAAAGAGATGAGCTATCTCCCAATTCACAGACTTTTCAAACTTTTGCTTTGGTTGTATCCAAAAATCAGAATTTTAGTGAAAGTGTTTTATGTTGAGGTATTTCCAAATAGCAACATAAGGAAGTGTGCTCTTGTTATCTGTATCTGTCAACCTGATACAACCTTATAGTCAAAGTTTAAAAAGAGCCAATTCATAGAACCCAGATTTTTTTATCTCTACCCCAAACACAAGTACAAGTGAAAATATTTTGTCAAAAATGATTTATTAAAGCAAAGACTAAAAACAAGTAAAAGAAATCTCTGGGCAATTCTAGTAGCAGTCCATGACAATAGCTAAAGAAGCCAATTAGTTGGAAGTGTAATGGCTTAAGCATAGAATGCTGCTTTTGAAATTATATCAGGACTGGTAAGAGTGTTCAGTGGGGAAAGACACTTGCTTCCAATTCCAATGACCTGAGTCCTACAGCCAGGACTCACAAAGTCGAAGAAGAGACCTGAGTCCTTCAAGTTGTCCTCTGACCACACATGCTTGCCATACCCCTGCCCCCAACACACACAAATAAATAAAATTGAAATTTGTAAAACGATTAAGCATTCTCAATTATAAGATATAGTCATTGAAGGTAAAATAAGGAAATAGGCAAGTTTTTGTTTTTTAATTTTTCAAATAGTCTAATGTAATGTAGACCTGTCACAAATATATAAAACCACAGCATCATCTGATTAGATACAGAAAAGTTCTTTGACAAAATCCAAGTCCTCCATCATGAAAGTTCTGGAGAGATTAGCAATACAAAGAACATACCTAAACGTAATGGCAGTTTACAGTAAGCCCATAGCCAACATCAGTATAAATGGAGAAAAACTCAAAGCAAATCCCCTAAAACCAGCAACAAAACGAGACTGTTCACTCTCTCCATACATATCCCATACAGTACTTGAAGTCTTACCTAGAGCAATAAGACAACTGAAGGAGATCAAGGGGATACAAATTGTAAAGGATGAAGAGAAAGCATCTTTATCTGCAAATGATATGATAGTATAAATAAATGACTAAAAATTTTGACAAGAAACTTGTACACCTGAGAAAACTTTTAGCAAAATATCTGGATACCAAATCAAATGACAAAAATCTGTAGTCCTCTTATATATGAATGACACATGGGCTAAGAAAGAAATCAGGGAAACAACTCCCACCACAATAGCTTCACGTAATGTAAAATATTTTGTGGTAACTCTTACCAAGCAAGTGAAAGATCTATATGATAAAAATTTATTGAAAAAAGAAAGTGAGGAAGATATTAGAAGTTGGAAAGATCCCCATGCTCATGGGTCAGTACGGTTACTATAGTAAAAATGGCCATCTCCATTAAAAGCAATCTACATATTCAGTGCAATCCCCATCCAAATTCCAACACAATTTTTCACATATTTTGAAATGACAAATTTCAGCTTCATATGGAAACACATAAACAAAAATCTAGGATAGCTAAAAATACTAAATAATGAAAGAATTATTGGAATTATCCCTAATTCCAAGTTGTACTACAAAGCTATAGTAATAAAATCATCATGACATTTTTGGCACAAAAAAAGAAATGTTAATCAGTGAAATAGAATTGATGAAGCATAAATAAATCTACATATCTATTGACATTTGATTTTTTGATAAAGAAGTCAGAAACACTCACTGGGAGAAAGTCAGCACCTTCAACAAATGATGCTAGTCAAGCCGGATGATTGCAGGTAGAAGAATGCAAATGAATCCATATTTGTCACCCTACACAGAACTCAACTACAATTGAGGAACAAAGACCTCAATATAAAACACGGTACACTGAACCTACTAGAAGAGAAAGTGGAGAATAGCCTTGAATGCACTGACAAGGAGACAACTTCCTGAACAGAACACACAAATAGTGCAGGTACTAAGATCAACAAATAATAAATGGGACCTCATGAAACTGAGACACATCTGTGAAGCAAAGGACACCATCATTCAGAAAAACGGTTGGCTGCAAAGAGTTAGTTTTATGACTGGTTATAGCTGCATACAACATTGTCGTTATCCACTTGTGGTCTGAATAAGAATGGCCTCCATAGGCTCATAGATTTGAATGTTTGGTCACAACAGGGAGTGGCACTTTCTGAAAGGATTAGGAAGTTTGGCCTTGTTAGAAGAAGTGTGTCACTGAAGGTGGCCTTTGAGGTTCTCAAAAGCCCAAGTCAGGTCCAGTGACTTCTTGCTCTCCTCTTGTTGCCTGTGGAGCCGGATGTAGGACTCTCAGCTGCTTTTCCAGAACAGTGTCTGCTTGCATGCTGTCAGCTGGTAATGAACTAAACCTCTGAAAGTGTAAACCAGCTCCAATTAAATGCTTTCTTTTTGTAAGAGTTGCCATGGTCGTTGTCTTAGGGTTTCTACTGCTGTGAGGAGACACCTTGATCACAGCAACTCTTTTTTTTAATTATAACTTATTCTATTTTTTATTCTTTTTACATACCAAACACAGTTCCCCCTCACTGCCCTCCTCCTGCTACCCCCCATGCCCCATCCAACCTATCTCCCATCTGCTCTTCAGAAAGGACAAGGTCTCCAGTGGGGAGATACCAAAGCGTGGCACATTGAGGCAAGGTAGGACCAAGCCTCTTCCTGCTGCATCGATTGGGGTTGAACAAGCATCCTACCATATGGAATGGGCCCCAAAAGGCCAGTACATACACCAGGCACTGGTTGCACTGCCTGGGCTCCCACAATCAGATCAGGCTACACATGAGCACAGCAACTCTTATAAAGGGAAATATTTAGTTGAGCCTGGATTACAGTTACAGATGTTCAGTTCATTATTGTCATAGTGGGAAACATGGCTACAGGCGTGTTCTGGAGAAGGAACTGAGAGTTTTACATCTTGATCTGCAGGCAGCAGCAGGAGACGGCGCATCACAGGAGGAGTAACTGGAGCACATGAGACCTCGAATCCCATGTTCACAGTGACACATTTCCTCCAACAAGGCCCCACCTCCTAATAGTGCCACTTTCTATGGGCCAAGCATTGACTCAACACATGGGTCACTGGGGGCCATACCTATTTAAACCACCATGGCAATGGTGTCTCTTTAGAGCAGTAGAGCACTAAGACACCACTCAAACATTTTCACTACATGTCTGTCTGGCAGTCCCTCTAGGTCAATATGGCTCCATCCATCATGTTGTTATTTATTATGACCTAAGAGGATAAATCACATTGTGTCTGCAGCCGGGAAGCAGAGGTCTGTGAGTGTTTATGCTTGGCTCATTTTCTCATCTTTATTCGTTGTGGGTTCCCAGCCTATGAAAAGGATTCACAGTGGGTGGGTCTTCACTCCTCAATTAGCCTCATCTAGAAATGTCTCAGAGGTACAAGAAGCTTGTCACCTAGGTGATTCTCCATCCCATCAAGTTGGTTATACAGATTAAACATCAAAGATCATTAACACATCCCTAACATACCTTGTTGGTGTTTTTTCCCTCCACAAAAATATATAGACAGTGGGGGCTGGAGAAATGGCTCAGCAGTTAAGAGTACTGGTTGCTCTTCCAGAGGTCCTGAGTTAAATTCCCAGCAACCACATGGTGGCTTACAACCATCCATAATGAAATCTGGTGCCCTCTTCTGACATACAGGTATACATGCAGGAGGAACACTGCATACATAATACATAAATAAATAAATAAGTAAATACCAAGAGAATGGGAGGTAGTACTGTGAATCAATCATGTGCTCTGATTGACAATGAGAGTAAAACATACGTGTCAGACAAAATGACTTCCTTGTCCTGAAAAGTCAATAAATGAATCAACTAGCTAAACCTTCTGGAGAGGAGAGCAGTGTGCCAGGAAGGTTATTGTATATAGTAAAATCGAGGAAAGCTTCAAAGAGATGATATCTGAGCTAGAATAAGTTGCTTTTGTGAAGAACTGGGGAAGGGGGTTAGGTGTTCTTGGGGAGGAAAGGAGAAGTAGGAAGGACTTTGTTCTATTCAAATGCACGCATGAGCTCACACAAACTTGGCTGGAATTTCTTATGTAAAGAGAAAAATGTTGGGAAATAAGACCAGATCAGCAAACACCAGTTTGATGTCCTTTTGCTATACATTTTATTCTAAAATCAACCAATTCTAAGAACCAGTTTAAGCAAGCAGGAGCTTGTTTTCAACTTGTAAAGAGAATTTTGGCTACTTGTGAGGATCAGAGAAAGCTAGGTTGTATTGTGGTAAGGGAGCAAGGGGGCCTAAATGGATAAGAAACAAGAAATACCTAGAACTGGTCAGTGTCCAGTCCAGTTGTACAAGTGAGCTGGTGAGTGTTGTCATGTGGACATGAGGGCTGTTTATGTTTCTTTGTGGCCTCTTGTCATTCCCTTCCATTCTCATTCTAGTCCTTACTGACTAGAGTCATTTTAAATACCTAAACAAAATATATGAAACCACGTCCCCAGAATAAAGAAGCCAAAGTGTTCCTTGTGATATCTGGGGATGCTCTGTCTAACCTTTGTGCATTAACCTGCAAGAGGCTTAAATAGCAAACTCTTTTCTGGCTCGAGCAGCTTCAGTGAATAGTTCCTTTTTCACATTAAGAATCTCTCTCTCTCTCTCTCTCTCTCTCTCTCTCTTTCTGTGTGTGTGTGTGTGTGTGTGTGTGTGTGTGTGTGTGTGTGCCTGCACGTACTAGTATTTTGGTGGAAGAAGGTAAAATGTATTCATGTTCCTAAACTAGCTAAACACAATTCTAAACATTTTCTATTCAGCCAAATGACCTTGACTTTCCTGGCTGGAAAAGAACCCTGCCTGCAAATCATGACAGCTAAGGTAGGACTACGTTCCTCCATAAAAATCTAAGGCAAAGCCATTCTGCCCAGATATTATGACCTTCATAATTGCCCACTGAATTTTTGCCTTTGACAGAAAAGGGAAATAGGGCAGCCTTTTTGTATCCTGAGGAAACAGACATCCTCTACTGGTAGGAGATTACTTTATACAAGTTCTGAGGATTAAAACAGCCCTAGGGAAAAAAACTAAAAGTAGCAGACAGATATATAAATAATGCTGGAGTATTATAAAGGATGGAATCCTACATGTGTGTGCCTGGTAAAAAGAATAACAAGGAAAGACTCTGACTGCTTTACAATCTTGTGGAAAGCCATTATAACCCTACTCAGAAAATACTTCTGCAGTAACATCTATCCAACACCTGCTTGTTTACAGATGTAACAATGCCAATCCCAGTTCCCTCTATACCCAAACAAAATATTCCATGCAAACTCTCCCAATAGCTCTCACCCTACAATAGCTCCATTTGTTCCTGACGTATCTGCCAAAAGACCTTTTAGATGTTCTGGGGAAACTCTACCTGAAAGGGACCTTCCACCTTTTTACCCTTGGTCAGACACAATTCTTCACTTTAGTTCTTGAATTTTCTCCTGTGCCCTCCTTTGTTCTCTTGTTCCCTGCCACTTCTGCTAATTCTTTCTGGTGCAGCCGTCCTGGCAATGGGACCGGTCACTTTCACCCTGAGTCAACTCTATGCCCACTTCCTCTCAGCATCCTGTTCTGTTCCTGCCTATCCTTCGACCTTTCCAGAAAATATCTCAGTTTTACTCTGTAAACAGACCACCTGCTTACAATCACCTAATAATTGTTTTCCAAGTCCCTTCAGGAATGTAGGATGGACTGTCTGATCCATTTTAGTCGATCAAGTTGAGACACCTGCCCACCCCCAAGTTAAAGGACCATCCAACAAAAAAACAGTTATGACACTCCTGCCTTGCATTTTTACAGCCTCTAGGCATTCTGATTTCAGTGTCCTTGAGGATTATGGATGTCATTCCCACCTCTATAAGGAGCCACCTCCCATCTTCCTCTGTAGACATTTCAACCCTTTGCCCATATGGGTGACAAAAGTGCACCCTGCCCATGAGTACACACTGTCCCACCTAAGGTCAAACCAAATAAAGCATCTCTTTATTTCCATGCTCCCTCTCTCCACAACTGCTCTTTAAATAATCTAACACACACTACCCCCAACTTATCTGGGTATTTAATGGACTGTGCCAAAATATCAATACTTTTCACAGAAAGAAAATTGTTTGCACCACAAAAGATTCCCAAATAGCTAAAGTATTCTGAACAAAGCTGTAGGTATGACAATATCTGTTTTCAAAACGTACTAGAAATTGACATGAATCAAAACAACAACTAAAGACAGCCTGTGGTGGTGCAGGCCCATAATCCTAGCCCTTGGAAGGCGGATCTCTGTGAGTTCAAGGCCAGGCTGATCTAAAAAGCTAAAAAACCCCAGTCACTTAAAACCAGACTCATAAACCAGTTGAAAAGAGAACCCAGAGTGTAAATCATGTTTTTAAAACCAGCTGATGTCAATAAAAGTAGTAAAATCACACCCTGGAAAAAGTACTATCCTTTTATGAAAGGATCTGAGAAAACTGGAAATCTATATGCAAAGAAACTGGATTCCTATCTTGTACTGTGCATAAAAGTCAATGGAAAATGGATCAAGACTTAAATGTCAGACAGGAAAACCCCAGAAGACAGCATAAGGAAAATATTTGGACACTGGTCTGACAGTTTTTTTTAATTACCCAGAAAGCATAAGTAACCAAGGCAAAAGTGAATGTTGAGTCTTTACTGAGCCAAGCATGTTTTCATACAACAAAGAAAAAAAAAAGACAACAACAACGTCATAAAATGATGGCCACAGACCTGGAGGTAGGATGGTAGATCATTTGTTGTATAATGGACTAAGTTTTAGAATGTATAAGGGACTCGAGTCAGTTTTTGAAACAACCATACCAACACATAACCCAAATAAAAAATGGAACCGCCAAAAAGCATAAGGAAAATGCCCAGCATCATAAATCTTCAGGGAGATGAACAAAAGCACAACAGGATATCAAATGATAGAGATGGGGGAGACGGAGAAGAGGGACAAGGACAGGGATGGGTAGAAAGGGGATAAAGTGGAAACAAGGATGCAAAGAAAGGCAAATTCTCAAGTTCACACAGACTGTGGAAAACACAGTGTAGTTCCTAAAACTGAAAGTAAACCACCATATGGCCCAGTGGTCCCATTACTGGGCATATATCCAAAAAGAATGAAAATGCCCTGTGAAACACTCTGAACTCTCATGCTTACTGAATTAGCATTCATAATCGCAAAGATATTGTGATGGGTAAATGAATAAAAATGTGACGGATCCAGTTAAATATTCTTTAGTTATAAAAATAATGAAATAATGGCATTTACAGAAACATGAATGGTACTGGAGGACATTTTGTCTGTCAAGGGAAGTAAGTTGGTAAAGAAATACAGAAGGCATATGTTCTTACTGTTATCCAGAATCTAAAATGTTAATATTTAAAAAGGAAAGGATTGAATCATGGTTCCCAGATCTTGGGGGAGGGTGTATTTTGAATATTTCAAATACAAAGAGGTGATGTTGGAGTTAATAAGATACATCTATTATCTGACTGGGGAAGTACATCAGTTAGCACAGTAATTGCCTAGCCGGATACCCAGAACCATATAACCCTGATATAGTTATGACTGAAATTCCAGTTCTTAGGAGGAAGAGACAGGAGAATCAGATGTATGAAGTCATCTTCAGCAGTACAGTGACTTTAAGGCTAGCCTGGTATACATGGATCTGGGCTTTACCAAAACAAACATATACCAGTTTCTCTGACCTGATTATCATATATTGAGTACACAAATTGTTACACCGTGTCACATACATGAAATTATTGTGTCAACTAAAATTTAAAAAGTATTTAAAATGTCATATGATACCCAGTGTTTGAGAAAAAACTATTTCCCTCAACCTATTGACTTCTACAAAGAGCATCTACTTAGTTACTTTTCTGTTGCTGTGATAAAATTCCACAGCAAAGGCAAATTAAGAATAAACAGCTTATTTTGGCCTGTGGTTCCAGAGGGATAAGAGTCTGTTATGGCAAGAAGGCAAGTAGGAAGCTGTGAGATCACACCTTAACTACCAGCATGACACAGAGAGCAAACTGAAAGTGGGCAAACGCTTTTAATCTCAAAGCTCAGACCCAGCCACTGACTTCTTACCATTAGAGTGTAATACCTAAACCTTCCCAGGGTCAACAACAGGGACTAGGAGTTCAAAGACCTCAGACTATGGGGTGGGCATTTCTCATCTAAACCACCACAGCGTCATTAACCGTCTTCTAAGAATATTCAAATACACTTAAAAGTACAACTGAAATTATTCTGCCATTCCTATCTACGAAATTTACTGTTAATGACGTTATTCCATGGGGGACTATAGGCTTGGTTTGTTGTTTTAAGAATATCTGATATAATGTACTACAGTTTTCATTTTCCTTTTACTATGAATTAATTTCACTCACAAATACATTCGTGTGTGTGTGTGTGTGTGTGTGTGTGTGTGTGTGCGTGTGTCTGTGTCTGTGTCTGTGTGTCTTTCTTAGGTGCTGATGTGTGTATCTGTATAGTTCTATTTGTTCGTTCAACAATTCCTGATTATCCACTGTTAAAGAAATATTGTTCAGTAGTATTTGTTAAATCACAGCAAGGAAGAGTCCATTCAGGGCTGCTGAGGTAGATACAGGAACCCCCGCAGCCAGTTCTTTTTTTTTTCACAGCCAGTTCTTACAGTGTTCGTGAGAGATTAGACTCAACTGTGCCTGTAGCATGGTGAAGTGGGACCTGGCAGCCAAGGGGCAGGAAGGGCAATCAGTAAATGGAACATGTTTAAGGGGAAGCACAGGTGCTGCGATGTTTTGCTTAAAACAGTCTAGAAGGATTGTTGCTGAGGACAGGCCAGGATACACAGACAGCTGTTGGGGGATGGTAGAGGATGAGAAACACCTTAGGATTTTGAAGACAGGACGCAATGTACATATACTTGAAGGAAGTCTACAAGGGACCTATGAGAACGTCTGGCCAAAGAATCTGTTATGACATGGATCTTGTGTTCAGTGCTTCAGGGAAAGGAAAGAGGACTCCTATGAGCTAGCCACTTCCTGTCACTGCAACAGAATACCCGAGAAACTTGAAGGAGGGGAGCACTGGGAGCATGCTCAGCAGAGGGAGAACATTGGATTATGGTGGGGGGGTGACGGGATATGGACCACAACCACACAGAAAAGAGTTACTTTGGCTCTTGGTTTCTGTTGTTGTGGGCCTCTGGAGGTAAGGCACAGTACTTGATGGTGAGGAGCACTCTGTGGAGAAGGCTGCTCACCTCTCGGTTTCTGGGAAGCAACATCTCTTTTAAAGTCCCCTCCCACCCATACCCAGTGACCTAACTTCCTTCCCCAGGCCCTGCCCCCAAAGGTTCTCCCACCACATAGTAGTTTCTGGTGACCAGTCTGTCAACTTACAGGTCTGTGGAGGACAACAAGTTTCAACCTAAAACACTCCGAAAAGATGCTGCCTACAGTAGGTGGTTTAAGGTAACAAACATTTTATATGTAATTAAAAATTTCCCTATAACCTCTTCAAAGGGAGTAATTCTATTTCTTTATTTTTATTTTTTATTTAAGTTAGAAACAATCTTATTTTACATTTCAATCGCAGTTCCCTCTCCCTTCCCTCCTACCCTGTCTCCCACTGACCCCCCCATCCACTCCCCAGGGAGGCCTTCCATGGGGGATCATCAAAGTCTGTCACATCATTTGGGGCAGGGCCTAGGCCCTTTCCCATGTGTCTTTGTTGAGAGAGTATCCCTCGGTGGGGGACTCCCAAAGTCATTCATACACTAGGGATAAAGACTGATCTACTACCAGAGGCCCCATAGACTGACCAGGCCTCCTAAATAACACCCAT
>NW_024430802.1:0-7019 GCF_017639785.1 Mesocricetus auratus
CAAATTTAAAAGAAATGCTACTGGCCACAACTAATGGCTCACAGAACAACACCACATTTGTTACAATTGTCAATTAGCCATTTCACTTAGAAGGTGTTTAGAAAATGACTTTCTTTTACTAAGTACAGGCTGCCTCTTAAAGATTTCCTGTCTCCTTGTTCTCAATCATGTCCCCAGTCAACCAACATGAAGAGCAAGTGTATTAGTCAGAGTTTTCCAGAGTGAAAGAACTTATAGAATGACTCTTTATAGATATACAAAAGGGATTCATTTCCAAGTAAAAGAACTTTTAGGATGGCTACATTTATGTATATGGGATTCTTATAGGCTATGGTCTAACTAAGCCAACAATGGTTGGCTATGAATAGAAAGTGTGAGAATCCAGTGGTTGCTGTTTCAGCCGGTTTTCTATATAGGCTGGAATCCCGAAGAATCAGGCTCTAATACTGGTGAAGGAATGGACTTGCTATCAAGGTGGAAGCAAGCATGCAACGAGCAAAGGCTTCCTCTTTCCATGTCCTTATACAGGCTTCCAGCAGAAGGTGTGGCCCAGATTAGAGAAGGTTTTCCCAGTTATATTATCTGGATGAAAGGTATGTCTTCCTACCTCAAGATCCAGATTAAAGGCATGCCTTTGCCTAGCTCATATGATCTGGATTAATCACATGTCTTTGTACCTCAAAAGTCTGGATTAGAAGTGGCTCTTCCTGGTTCAAACTAAGGAAAAATCACTCACAGGTGTGCCCTCCATTTTGAGGTTTTAGTTCATTCCAGACATTGCCAAGTTGACAACCAAGCATGAAAATCACAACAAGCAAGCGTTTCTCCAGGAGAGGAATAACATCAGATTTTGAAGGCCTTTTCAGTTGAAGTTGTGTCTGTCATATTGGGGGACCCTGGTGTCATCAGCCTGGCATCCGTATGCATTGGGGACAGTACTCTTAGTGAGAGAAGAAAGAAAATTCATTTTTATGAACTCAGTTTCAACAATTGGTCTCAACTAATTGTTCATTTACTCAACAGCCTGGGACAATTCAATGCAAATGAAGTGTAAACAAATCATGGGGGAGTAGGTGAAGAAGGCACTATGACTCTTCCTGTTCCTAACAGGGCTAATTTTTTAGCAAAGTAATAGTTGCTTTGCACATAATCATTTGAAAAGATGCCCACAGCAAGGAGTAAAATCCTGCAGGTGTGGCTTGGACATGGCACGCAGGTGTATTGAGTTTCCTCCATGCATGTATTTTTAAGGATATGTTTTCTTCTTAATGTAGATTCTGGAAGGCTTTTAGAAATTCAGGTTTTAGCTGACTCAACTGAAAGGAGTAATGGAACTCAAAGACCATTATTGTGATCTAGTTATAGAAAAAATATAAGTGTGGACTATAAACTTAGTAGTCTTTAAGAGGAGCTGACAGCAAGAAGAAACACAAGGACAGAGTCACAGCAGGAAAAAAAATTGACATGGAGAAAAGATTCTTGCAGCTTAAAGTACGTAATGCCAGTTCTACTGCACAAATGTAGGGACATCTTGTCATTGTAGACTCAACTTCTTAGGGGGAAAATGCTTTATTAGGTGTGGAAGTTTAGGGATAATACCACACTTTATCAACCATGACTAATTAATTATAACATAAAGGGTGTTGTTCTAAACCACAGCTTAATGGCTGCAAGACACCAATTAGATTTTTCTAATAACCAAATGCAATGATTTGAGGGTGTTGCATCTTAATTAATGCTGCAAGGAGTACTATTTTAAAATCCTGGCTGTTTTCTTGTGGGTTCCTAGTGTGTGTCACTGGAATGATATGCTATTTGTTTGCGTCCATCCACAGCCATTTCATCCACTGTGTGTACTTTTCTGCATTCACATAACAAAAACAGGAGCTATATTTAAGTTCAATTAACTCTAAGCGATCATATTTCATTATCTTTAACTATATTTTTAAGAATTAGCTTACAATGCAGCAGATTTCAATGTGTAATTTATTTCATTTTGACTGACTGTCTCCTTTTCCTCATCTCTGAGCTCTCCCTTCCTTAGTGTGGCTGCCAATATTCTCCCTTCCAGTTTCATCTTTCATTCCCACCCCCTTTTTCTAAAGCCTCTTTTCTTCCCTGTCTCTTGGGGCCCTCCCTATTTTCTGTCTTTACTTCCACCTGAATCCATGTATTCATATGGGAACGCAAAAGACCACAGCTAGCCAATGTAACTCCTGACAGAAAGAACATGGCTGGAGGCTTTGACCTCAAAATATACTACAGAGCCATAGTGATAAAAAATTATCACATCAGCATAAAGACAAACATGCAAACCAATGGAATATAGAAGAAGACTAGATGGGGGAATTAGTGTGGAAGCTTCTCAAAACATGAAAAACATAGCATAATATGTAACATAGTATATTAAAAACACTGCATAATCCGAGGCATTGGCCCAAAGATATCCCACCACAAACATATCTGCCCATCCATGTTCATTGCTGCTGTAGTCACAATAGCTAAAAAAATGAAATAAACCTGTAAGTCCATCAACATATGACTAATAATGAAAATGTACACATACACTATAGAATATTATTCAGCCCTAACTTTCTAGATTTTCATTTACTTTCAATGAGTTCTTCAGCATAGAACTAAATGGTGAAGGAACTTAAAAAATGTCTTTAATCGGGTGTGGTGATACTTGTCTTTTATCCTGGCACTCATGGGGCAGAGGCAGGTAGGTCTAAATAGTGAGTTTCAGGACAATCAAGGCTATATAATGAGATCTTGTCTCCCCCAAACTAAAATAAAAACATACAAACTCTGGCATTTCTAAATATCAAGAAAATGTATCTTAATTCCCAATTTCATGAACAAATTATAATATGAGTATTTTTCTTGAGCTACAAAATGTTTTAAGTGTATGCTGCTAGTACTGTTGAGGGTTCATCCCAGGTCTTGCAACAGCTAACAAGATTAGTCTCACACCAGATGTGGTTTTAGTCTTAACAAGCAAGAAATAAAAAGTGAACTAGAAACTCATTACTGTCTACATAGCACCTCTCTCAAACATAGATAAAAGTAATTCAAATTTCTATGATGAAAATGTATTATTTTTTATTTAGCTAATTAGTAATCCCTACTGTTCCAAATGGTATGTAAAATGTTTATAAAATCTATATAATAATGCACAAGATGAATGGAAAATATCATAGAAAACATGTTTAACAATGCAATAGCATCCAGGTGTGGAGGAACACTGTGTTCTCAGCACTGGAAAGGTAGAGGCAGGAGGACCATCACAGGCTAGAGGCCAGTCTGAGCTACTGGTTGAAATCCCGTCTAAAAATTTGTCCAAAACTCTGTCTCAAATACTATGTGGTAACATATATTAGACTTCATGGCCCACTCTTAGAGTTAGCAACACATGGTATTTGGAAAATATCTCAAGGTGATCAGCATAACATTTTGTGAAAATAGAATTTTATTTCTAGTAAATTTATAAATTATTTCACAGTTTTATCAACTAGTCTATAAACCTGTAAACAGTAACCTTCTTTATCTTTAATTTTGTTTTCTTTTGTTTTTGTTGAGATAGGGTCTCTCTACACAGCCCTGACTGTCCTATAACTCACACATGGAACAGGCTAGCCTCTGCCTCCTGAGTGGGATTAAAGGCATGTGCCACCACACTCAGCTAACCAACTTTTTCATAATTATTTAATTTTAAATTACCTGGTCTGATTAAGGAGATGTGTAGAAAAGAACTTTCATGTTGCCACTCTTTTGGGAAACCGAATTAAATAGAATTAGTAACAAGAGAAACTGACCAATGACAAAATGCTTACATCTTTACTTTCTAAGTGTAAGTCTTTGGAAAAGTTCTGAGTGAGAAATGAACAAAACTCTACTGGATAGTAACTGGTAGTCAGGTCATTTCAATAACAGCATCTTTAATTGCAGATTTGCCTCACACGGAGAGAAGACTATGATAAATGCACAGTTGTCTTATGGCAGCATGGAAAACTCGAGAACTAAAGAAAGACAGCAATACCCTGAGAAACTTGATGTCACACACCCTGAAATGTATTCTTGGGCAGAAATTGAGGAAAAAACTTTGAATGAGGTGAATTAATCTTTGGTAAAATCTCATCCTTTGACTTTATTTCACCAATATAACCTGTAACACTCCCTCCATTTGACACATATAGTTGTGTTTTGCCTATGGACAGGGACACAACCTGAGAAATGTGGTCTTTGAACTTTCACTTGAGAAACACTACAGTCCTGTGCTCACACAAACTCTATGCTTGCACAATCCCTGTACTCTACCACAGCACTATGTCCAGCAGTCTGGTGGGACCACTGTGTACATGTGCCACATGAGGGACAAGAGCATTCTGTGGCACGTGACTTTTATTTAGACTTGAAATGTCAGGTCATCCTAAAAGAAATTGATTTTTGTTTGTTGTAAATCTTGGCTTATAGTGGATGCTCATCGTATATTTTCTGGATGATGGTGTGCAAGGTAAGCCAAGGGCAACCTGTAGTGGCATCTTGCCTGTGAACCTGCATAGGTGACCACATCCCTTTAGGCTTGGCTTCAGGCTAACAGAAGTGGAAAGAGGAAAGCGTGAGACGCGGTCTCTCTCGTGGGCTCTTTCTCTTGGGTCAGGGGATCTGATTGGAAGGACAAAGAAATGTTCCCCTGTTCTTTATTATTATTATCTGTGAAAGTGTCCCCCAATAAACACCCATGTATCATTTATCTTGGGTCTAGTGAAATCATTACACCCTGGCCTTCAGCAACACCTAGGATAAATGTCAGTTTAGGCATTTTTATGCTAAAACACAGGCTTACTTAGCTTTGGAATTATAATGATGTTAGTTAAATGTTTTGTAATATAATGTTAATTCCTCTGCCTACATGAAAGAACTTCTTTTATTCCTTGATAAATTCAGCTGTCACTCAAGAAATTAGAATCTTCCTGTTGCTGTCAAGAGACACCATGATCATGGCAATTCTGATAAAGGAACAATTTTAATTGGGGTAGTTTACATTTTCAGAAGTTTAATCCATTATCATCATGGTGGGACATGGCAGCAGGCAGGCAGAGAAGGTGATGGAGAAGAAGCTGAGAGTCCTATGTCTTGCAGGCAACAGGAAGTGGTCTGAGTCACTGGCCAGTATCTTGAGCATATATGAGAACTCAGAGACCAACTCCACAGTGACATACATCCTCCAATAAGATCATACCTGCTCTGCCAAGACCAGACCTCCTAGTAGTGCCACTCCATTTGGAGGCCATTTTCTTTCAAACCACCACATTCCACCTCCTGGCTCCAAAGACTTGTAGTCATATCATAATGCAAAAATGCATTCAGTTCAACATCAAAGTCCGCATAGTTTATAACAGTCTCAAACTTACTTAAAAGTGTAAGGTTCAAAGTCTCTTCTGAGATTCATGCAATCTCTTAACTGTAATCCCTTGTAAAAATAAAAATAAAAACATGTCCATTTGTTACATTTTATGAATTTTTTGGTTTTTACTTTCTTCCATTTTTTGCGTTTTTTGGTTTGTTTTTTCTTCCATTTCTTACATTTTTTGGTTTGCTTTTTCTTCCATTTCTTGCATTTTTGGTTTGCTTTTTCTTCCATTTCCTGCCTTTTTTGGTTTGTTTTTCTTCCATTTCCTGCCTTTTTTGGTTCGTTTCTTCTTCCATTGCTTGCTTTATTTTTTCTTCCATGTCTTGCATTTTTTGTTTTGTTTCTTCTTCCATTTCTTGCATTTTTTGCTTTGTTTTTCTTCCATTTCTTGTATTTTTTACTTTGTTTCTTCTTCCATTTCTTGCATTTTTTGCTTTGTTTCTCCTTCCATTTCTTGCATTTTTTGCTTTGTTTTTCTTCTATTTCTTGCCTTTTTCGCTTTGTTTCTTCTTCCATTTCCTGCCTTTTTGGATTTGCTTTTTCTTCCATTTCTTGCATTTTTTGGTTTGTTTTTTCTTCCATGCCTTGCATTTTTTGCTTTGTTTTTTCATCCACTTCTTTGAGGGATTTTCCTATATCCTCTTTTAGGGTCTCTATCATTTTCATGAAGGTGGTTTTAAGGTCATTCTCTTCTGCTTCATTTGCATTGGAATGTTGGAGTCTTGCTGGTATGTCATATTTGTTTTTCTGTTGCTGAGTTTGTTTTTGTATTGTCTCTTTCCCATCTCTTCTTCTGGTGGGTGCAGAAAGAGCCCCTTACCGGTTTGGTGGTTAGGGGACCAGAGTTCCCTTCTGGTGGGTGCTAGCAAGTCCAAAGGGATTAAGACTGGGCTGGTTTAACCCCCAGAAACAGCTGATCTGACAAGGGTTAACTCTTGAATCCCAGACTGATGCCTGGGAATCCAGCATGGGGCTGGTCAAGGCCCCCTGAATGGGGGTATCAGTGAGGAAGCCTAGGCAATCTACGGGGCCTTTGGTAGTTGACCAGTATTTATTCCTGGCATACAAATGGACATTGGGTGCCCATCCCACAATGAGAGATGCACTCTCACCCTGGACTCTTGGGGGAGGTTCTAGGCCCTGTCCTGGATGAAATGACAGACTATGGACAACCCCATGAAAGAACTCACCCTCCCTGGGGAAAGAAGGAGGTATTGGGTGGGTGGTGGGAGGGGGTGGGAGGAGGGGAGGGAAAGGGAGAGGGATATGAGATTGACATGTGAAGAAACCTTGTTTCTAATTTGAATTTAAATTTAAAAATAAAAATTTTCAATATAAAAAACATGTCACACACTTCCGACATATGCAGGCACAGGATATGCTTTATAATTGTAAACTAGAGCAGGGAGCATAGTGAGGAAATACTGGACCATAGCAAGATTGAAAATTAGCCTGGAAAACTCCAAATTCTTCCTCTCCAGTCTGATATCAAAATGCTCTTCAGACCTCCAGCTCCTTTCAGCTTGTTTACAGTAACACACTTTTTCTCTTGGGCTGGTTCTCATCCCTGTTAGCAACTTTCCTTGGCAGGTATCCCATGGCTCTA
>NW_024430803.1:0-1150 GCF_017639785.1 Mesocricetus auratus
TTTATTTTCCATTTTAAATTTAGATAAGAAACAAGGTTGCTTCACAAGTCAGTACGAGGTCCCTCTCCCTTTCCCTCCCCTCCTCCTGTGCCCTCCCCCATCCCCCCCCGTTATCCCCTCATTCCCCCAGGGAGGGTGAGGCCCTCCATGGGGGTGTCCATAGTCTGTCATTTCATATAGGGCAGGGCCTAGACCCTTCCCCAAGAGTTCAGGGTGAGAGTGCACCTCACATTGTTCTATGGGAGTCCAGAGACCGTGTGTATACTTGGGATGGGTACTGATCTGCTGTCCAAGGCTCAATAGATTACCTAGGCCTCCTCACTGACACCCAGATTCAGGGGGTCTTGATCAGTCCCATGCTGGATTCCCAGGCTGATGCCTGGGATTCAAGAGTTAACCTTTGTCTGGTCAGCTGTTTCTGGGGGTTCAACCAGCCCAGTCTTAATCCCTTTGATCATCAGTCCTCCCTCTCTGATACTGGCTTTCTTGAGTTCAGCTCAGTACTTAACCAGCCAGTAAATGAAGTTTCTGTTTCCCAGACTCTCTGGCAATAGGATTGTAGGCTGGCACTCCCCAGATCTATGTCTAAAATCCATATATGAGAGAGTACATGCCATGTTTCTCTTTTTGTGACTGGGTTACCTCACTCAGGATGGTTTCTTCTAGTGTCATCCATTTGCCTGCGAATCTCATGATTCCATTATTTTTTTCTGCTGAATAGTACTCCATTGTGTAGATGTACCACATTTTCTCTATCCATTCTTCGGGTGAGGGACATCTAGGTTGCTTCCAAGTTCTGGCTATTACAAATAAAGCTGCTATGAACATAGTGGAACAGACATCTTTGTTATATGAATGGGCATCTTTTGGATATATGCCTAAGAGTGCAGTTGCTGGGTCTTGTGGTAGGTTTATTCCCATTTTTCTGAGGAATCTCCATACTGCTTTCCAAAGTGGCTGAACCAGTTGGCACTCCCACCAGCAATGGAGGAGTGTCCCCCTTTCACCACATCCTCTCCAGCATAAATTGTCATTGGTGTTTTTGATTTTAGCCATTCTGACAGGAGTGAGATGGTATCTCAGAGTTGCTTTGATTTGCATTTCCCGGATGGCTAAGGATGTTGAGCACTTTCTCAAGTGCCTCTCAGCC
>NW_024430804.1:0-2577 GCF_017639785.1 Mesocricetus auratus
GTGAGGAGCCGCCTCACTATCGCTATCGCCATTAGAAGATGGCGCTGACATCTGCTGTCAGTTGGAGTTTACCGTTTAAGCTGTGCCTCACCCGTCATCTGGGGTGATGAGCAAACCACCAATCCCGGCTCTACACGTCTCACTCGGAGCTCCTAGGCTTATATAAGGGGCTGGGTTTCTTAGCTTGGGGTCTCCCTCTCAGAAGCTGATCATCTATCTCTCAAGATGTATTAAAGCTTTACTGCAGAAGGATCCGAGTGTCCTGCGTCGTTCTTGCTGGCGAGACGGTAGCGCGGGACATCTGGTGCCGAAACCCGGGAACTCTTCAACATCGCCGGCGCCGCGGGAGACCCCTCAGAAGACGGGGCAGATTCAGAACTGCAGGGACGTAAGTTCAGAGAGGTATGCTTTATCCTGAACACCCCTTTTCTCGACTTTGGCCTTAGTTTGTCATCACCGTGGGATGGGTCAGTGGAGGCTTTGGTGCTAGTCCTGTTTGTCCTTCTTCTTCATCGTGGCTGGTACTGACAGAACGGTGCTGTCAGTCTGGTAAGTCGAGCGCCGTTTTTTTAGATAAGCCGCTAGCGCGATGGGGTTGTCACAGTCAGTGGTTACTGCCCTACAGACTGTGCTAAAACAAAGAGATCTCAAAATTGCACCACGAACACTTCAAAATTTTGTGAAGGAGGTAGATAGAGTGGCACCATGGTATGCTTGTTCCGGGTCCCTCACTGTGGCCTCATGGAACAAGCTAGGTAAAGAACTAGACAGGAAGCATGCAGAAGGAGATCTCCACTTAGGTACCAAAGCCATTTGGAAGCTAGTTAAAAACTGCTTGGAGGATGAGGCCTGTCACCCTGCTATAGTAGAAAGTCAGGGAACCTTAGAGGAAGTTCAGGATAGCATGTCAGAAACTGAACGGAGTGAGAGAATGGGAGCTCGCAAAAGGAAAGACATGTCTAAGAAAAAAGGCCCTCCCCAAGATGTTAAGAAAGGGGGAGAGAAAGAAGGGAGTGATCATTCACCCCCTAACAAATCTAAGAAAAAGAAAAAGCCAGAATCTAGGCTATACCCTACGGTAGAGCTAGAAGCCTTGGAGCTAGATAATTCCGATTCTGACACTCTGGATTCTAGCGAAGAAGGTGGTCTAGAGGAGGAGGTGGCACAGTATGAGGAAGAAAGATATCACCCTGATAGACACCGGCCGCTGAAAACAAAAATGAATGTGAGGCCACCGCCTATAAATCCGGCGGGCTCATGCCCCTCGGCGCCTCCGCAGTATGAGCTTCGGCTGAATACTGGTACTGACTCCTTTTTACCTTTAGAGGAACGGAGAAAAATACAAATGGCTTTTCCAGTATTCGAGAATGTGGAAGGCGGAAGAGTACATACTCCCGTAGATTACAATCAAATCAAAGAATTGGCCGAATCCGTTCGTAATTATGGGGTCAATGCTAACTTTACCACAATACAGGTAGAAAGGCTTGCTAATTTTGCCATGACTCCCACTGACTGGCAGACGACAGTGAAAGCAGTGCTTCCCAACATGGGACAATACATGGAATGGAAGGCTCTCTGGTATGATGCAGCCCAGGCGCAAGCTAGAGTTAATGCCACAGCTGAAGATGAGAATCAGAGGCAGTGGACATTTGAAATGCTGACAGGTCAGGGTCAACATGCCCTTAATCAAACCAACTACATCTGGGGCGTCTATGGTCAGGTGTCGGCCGCCGCTATTAAAGCATGGAAGGCCCTCACAAAAAGGGGAGAATCCAGTGGACACCTTACAAAGATTGTCCAAGGACCCCAAGAGCCATTTTCAGACTTTGTGGCCAGAATGACCGAGGCCGCCGGTCGCATCTTTGGTGATTCAGAACAAGCTATGCCCCTGATTGAGCAACTTGTCTATGAACAAGCAACCCAGGAATGTCGAGCGGCTATCGCCCTCGCAAAAGCAAAGGTTTACAAGATTGGCTCAGAGTGTGCAGGGAGCTGGGGGGACCCCTAACCAATGCAGGACTAGCTGCCGCCATTTTACAAACGCACAGGCGTAGAGATTTATCTAGTCGAAAAGCTTGTTTTAATTGTGGGAAAATGGGGCACCTTAAGAAAGATTGTCAATCCCCTGAAAGAACAAGAGAACTGAAGCTTTGCCATCGTTGTGGTAAAGGTTATCATAGGGCTAGTGAGTGCAGGTCAGTCCGGGATATGAAAGGGAGGCTTCTGCCCCCTATTGAAGAACCCAAGGTACCCCAATCAAAAAACGGGTCACGGGGCCCATGGTCCCAGGGCCCTCAGAAATATGGGAACCGATTTCAGAAAAGCAATCAAGAGGAAGTAGAGGCTTCCGAGGAACCCCCGGAATGGACTTGCGTGCCGCTTCCGACTTCTTACTCATGCCCCAAATGAATGTTCAACCGGTCCCAGTCCATTCCCCTGGACCTTTGCCCCCTGCCACCATTGGGCTTATTCTGGGCCGTGGCTCCTTAACTTTACAGGGACTCATTATATATCCTGGGATTGTTGACCCGTATCATAAAGAGGAGATTCAAGTTCTCTGTTCTAGCCCTCGGGGTG
>NW_024430805.1:0-2199 GCF_017639785.1 Mesocricetus auratus
TTATGAATTTGATTATCTCTGACTGATCATTCCCAAAACGTCACCGTAAGACCTTTGCGAATATTTATTATCCTTCCACAAGGAGGAAATTTCCTCATTCATTAAAGGTACAATAATTTCTGCTGAGTCTCTTCCAGTCAGTTGATGAAGCCTTAACTTACACTTTAATATCAAATCAGAGAACTTTTCTATATACATTTTCATTTTTTATTCTGTTTATGTGGCAGAAATACCCATTCTCGTATGATGTCTTCTCTGCGTAGTAATATTCCAGAGGGGTATTCGCTAGATGGTAAAATAACCAGAATGCAATCCAGTTTTGGATCCATATGGTACACATGTGCTTCTAATATCCTCTTTTCTACCCATTCTAATTCTTTTTCAGTCTCAGCTGATAGTATTCATGGATTATTTAAGCTGTTATCTCTTTTTAAGACCATTTCAGCTGTTTTAAATCATGACCTTCTACTCTGATAATTGACCATATTTGAGAGATTTCTCCTAATAGTTTTTGAAAATCATTAAGTGTCTGTTGATGATCTCTTCTGATCTTTACTTTCTGCAGTCTAATTTTCTGTGCATCTAATTTATAACCTAAATAATTAATAGAATCTTCTGTTTGTATTTTTTCTGGGACAATTTGTGATTCCCAGTGAGGCAACGTTTCCTTTACTGCCTCAAATATCTTTTCCAAAGTACCTTTATTTGAATTAGATAGTAATATGTCGCCCATATAATTATATAGTAATGGTTGTGGAAATTATTTATGAATATGCACAGAATATTGGTAAAAAGTCAGGCAATTCTTGTGGCAACACCTTCCACTGAAAACTCTGTACTAGTGGAGAATTGTTATAAGTAGGTACAGTGAAGGCCAATTTTTCTCTGTCTTTTTCTTGTAATGGTATAGTGAAGAAGCAATATTTTAAATCTATAACTAGAATTGGCTAATATTTAGGTATTACAGAAAATAGAAGCATCCCAGTTTGTAGAAAGCCCATAGGCTGAATTATCTTCTTTATGGTTATGAAATCAGTAACCATTCTCCATTACCCAGACTTCTTTCTGATAAAAAATACATGTGAATTCCATGGACTTTTTAATTCTTCAATATGTCCAGAATCTAGCTGTTACTGAACTAACTTTTCCAGTGCCTCTAAATTCTCAGAGGTCATAGGTCATTGGCCTATGCAGACTGTTCCATCTGTTTGCCATTTTAAGGGTAGAGCTTTAGTCCCTCTGTAGGTTTGGCACTAAGCATCCTGTTTCTATACAGCCTGTATATTTGGAATCTGTTTTCTGTAGTACCTCACAAAATTTTTCTCTACAATCAAGAGCTTGTTTATGATTCATATCTGATACAGGAGGAATGTTAATTAGGGTTTTCCACTACTGTAATAAATCACCACCCCAGAGATTCATAGCAATATGTGAGACAAACTTCCTGTCTGTCCTTCTTGTCCAATACATCCTATACATCTTGTACTTTGTTCCACATGAGATAGGGACCTAGTTCCTAAAAATTGAACTTGAATACCAGTTTTTCTGAGTTATTTCGACATCATAACCAGTGTCCAGGACCCTGAGAAATACCTTATTCATTTTTACTGGATATTTGGGTCTGTGATCCTATACAGAAGTTTGCCAAAATATACGTTTTTTTTGTTTCCTTAAGTATCAACTAGTTCCTCCTCAATAACTTATCTGTCAGCCCAAGTGCTGTCATTCTTTAGCCCAGCTGTGATGCAGTGTGTATCAGCCTGGGCAGGTGGAAGCTCCTACTTCTTTGAAGATGTAGACTTTCTCTTCTGACACCAGCTAACAAGGGTGGTCAATGCAATATGGAATATAATATATTTGTTTACCACAGAAAGAAGTTACACACAAGGTGGGCTGTCAGAAGTGGCAGGCTTCCAACCAAAAATAGTGAGATAATATTTTTCTTTTCCTTAAATAGATCACTTGTGCTAATCTTAATATCACTGCCCTTTTGGGCAGATAGTTTTGTGGGCTCACACTTACAGGACCCAATTAAAATAATTGGACATTGGTATGGACTGTGATGAGTGGCAAAAGCCCTTTTCAGTATTTGAGCAGGACATGGCAGCTCAGAAAGCTGTTGGAGTGGTAAAACATCAGCCTTGGTGGTTCGTATTTCTGGAATCACACCTATGCCAGTGATTTCTATGAAGAAACACA
>NW_024430806.1:0-1484 GCF_017639785.1 Mesocricetus auratus
CCCTAACCCTAACCTTGACCCTAACCCTAAACCTAACGCCAACCCTAACCGTAACACTAACCCTAACCCAAACCCTAGCCCTAACCCTAACCCTAACCCTAACACTAACCCTAACCCTAACCCTAAACCTAACACTATTCCTAACCCTAATCTTAACCAGAACACTAACCCTAACCCCTAAACCTAACCCTAACCCTAACCCTATTCCTAACCCTAATGGTAACCAGAACCATAAACCTAACCCCTAACCCTAACCCTAACTCTAACCCTAACCCTATCTGCATGTTAACAGTAACCTTAACCCTAAAACTAACCCTAACCCTAACCCTAAGCCTAACCCTAACCCTAACCCTAACACTAACACTAAACCTATCCCTAACCTTAACCCTAGCCCTAACACTCTAACCCTAACACTAACCCTAACCATAACACTAACCCTAACCCTAGCCCTAACCCTCTAACCCTAACCCTAAACCTAAGCCTAACACTAAACCTAACCCTAACCCTAAACCTAAACCTAACCCTAACCCTATAGGTAAACCTAACCCTAATGCTAACCCTAACCCTAACCCTAACCCTAAACCTAATGCCAACCCTAACCCTAACCCTAACACTAACCCTAACCCTAACCGTAAACCTAATGCCAACTCTAACCCTAACCCTAACACTAACCCTAACCCTAACCCTAAACCTAACCCAAACCCTATCCCTAACCCTAACCCTAACCCCATCCCAATCCCTAACCCTAAACCTAACCCTAACACTAACCCTAACCCTAACCCTATTCCTAACCCTAATCGTAACCAGAACCATAACCCTAACCCCTAACCCTAACCCTAACCCTATACTGCACGATAACTGTAACCCAACCCTAAACCTAACCCTAACCCTAAACCTAAGCCTAACCCTAACCTTAACCCTAACCCTAACACTAAGCCTATCCCTAACCCTAACCATAGCCCAAACCCTCTAACCTTACCCTAACCCTAACCCTAACCCTAAGACTAACCCTAAGTGTAACCCTAACCCTAACCCTATTCTTAATCCTAACCCTGAACTTAACCCATTATGTACGTTAACTGTAACTCTAACCCTTACACTAACCCTAACACTAACCCTAACCCTAACCCTAAAGCTAACCCTAATCCTAACCCTAACCATAATCCTAACCCTAAACCTAAGGATAACACTAACCCTAACCTAACCCTATCCCTAACGCTAACCCTAACCCTAAGCCTATCCCAAACACTAGCCCTAACCCTAAACTTAAGCATAACCCTAACCCTAACCGTAACCCTAACCCTAAGCCTAACCCTATCCATTCAATAACTGTAACCCTAACCCTAAACCTAACCTTAAACCTAACCCCAACCCTAACCGTAAACTTAACCGTAACCATAACCCTAACCGTAACCCTAACCCTAACACTAACCCTAACTCTAACCCTAACCCTAACACTTAACCTAAACATAATGTAACCCTAA
>NW_024430807.1:0-7749 GCF_017639785.1 Mesocricetus auratus
GTGTGAGGAGCCGCCCTCACTATCGCTATCGCCATTAGAAGATGGCGCTGACATCCGCTGTCAGTTGGAGTTCACCGTTTAAGCTGTGCCTCTCCCGTGGCGTCATCTGGGGTGATGAGCAAACCACCAATCCCGGCTCTACACGTCTCACTCGGAGCTCCTAGGCTTATATAAGGGGCTGGGTTTCTTAGCTTGGGGTCTCCCTCTCAGAAGCTGATCATCTATCTCTCAAGATGCATTAAAGCTTTACTGCAGAAGGATCCGAGTGTCCTGCGTCGTTCTTGCTGGCGAGACGGTAGCGCGGGACATCTGGTGCCGAAACCGGGAACTCTTCAACATCGCCGGCGCCGCGGGAGACCCCTCGGAAGACGGGGCGGATTCAGAACTGCAGGGACGTAAGTTCAGAGAGGTATGCTTGATCCTGAACACCCCTTTTCTCGACTTTGGCCTTAGTTTGTCATCACCGTGGGACGGGTCAGTGGAGGCTTTGGTGCTAGTCCTGTTTGTCCTTCTTCTTCATCGTGGCTGGTGCTGACAGAACGGTGCTGTCAGTCTGGTAAAGGAGTCGAGCGCCGTTCTTTAGATAAGCCGCCAGCGCGATGGGGTTGTCACAGTCAGTGGTTACTGCCCTACAGACTGTGCTAAAACAAAGAGATCTTAAAATTGCACCACGAACACTTCAAAATTTTGTGAAGGAGGTAGATAGAGTGGCACCATGGTATGCTTGTTCCGGGTCCCTCACTGTGGCCTCATGGAACAAGCTAGGTAAAGAACTAGACAGGAAGCATGCAGAAGGAGATCTCCGCTTAGGTACCAAAGCCATTTGGAAGCTAGTTAAAAACTGCTTGGAGGATGAGGCCTGTCACCCTGCTATAGTAGAAAGTCAGGGAACCTTAGAGGAAGTTCAGGATAGCATGTCAGAAACTGAACGGAGTGAGAGAATGGGAGCTCGCAAAAGGAAAGACATGTCTAAGAAAAAAGGCCCTCCCAAGAAGTTAAGAAAGGGAGAGAAAGAAGGGAGTGATCATTCACCCCTAACAAATCTAAGAAAAAGAAAAAGCCAGAATCTAGCCTATACCCTACGGTAGAGCTAGAAGCCTTGGAGCTAGATAATTCCGATTCTGACACTCTGGATTCTAGCGAAGAAGGTGGTCTAGAGGAGGAGGTGGCACGGTATGAGGAAGAAAGATATCACCCTGATAGACACCGGCCGCTGAAAACAAAAATGAATGTGAGGCCACCGCCTATAAATCCGGCGGGCTCACGCCCCTCGGCGCCTCCGCCGTATGAGCTTCGGCTGAATACTGGTACTGACTCCTTTTTACCTTTAGAGGAACGGAGAAAAATACAAATGGCTTTTCCAGTATTCGAGAATGCGGAAGGCGGAAGAGTACATACCCCGTAGATTACAATCAAATCAAAGAATTGGCCGAATCCGTTCGTAATTATGGGGTCAATGCTAACTTTACCACAATACAGGTGGAAAGGCTTGCTAATTTTGCCATGACTCCCACTGACTGGCAGACGACAGTGAAAGCAGTGCTTCCCAACATGGGACAATACATGGAATGGAAGGCTCTCTGGTATGATGCAGCCCAGGCGCAAGCTAGAGTTAATGCCACGGCTGAAGATGAGAATCAGAGGCAGTGGACATTTGAAATGCTGACAGGTCAGGGTCAACATGCCCTTAATCAAACCAACTACATCTGGGGCGTCTATGGTCAGGTGTCGGCCGCCGCTATTAAAGCATGGAAGGCCCTCACAAAAAGGGGGAATCCAGTGGACACCTTACAAAGATTGTCCAAGGACCCCAAGAGCCATTTTCAGACTTTGTGGCCAGAATGACCGAGGCCGCCGGTCGCATCTTTGGTGATTCAGAACAAGCTATGCCCCTGATTGAGCAACTTGTCTATGAACAAGCAACCCAGGAATGTCGAGCGGCTATCGCCCCTCGCAAAAGCAAAGGTTTACAAGATTGGCTCAGAGTGTGCAGGGAGCTGGGGGGACCCCTAACCAATGCAGGACTAGCTGCCGCCATTTTACAAACGCACAGGCATAGAGATTTATCTAGTCGAAAAGCTTGTTTTAATTGTGGGAAAATGGGGCACCTTAAGAAAGATTGTCAAGCCCCTGAAAGAACAAGAGAACTGGAGCTTTGCCGTCGTTGTGGTAAAGGTTATCATAGGGCTAGTGAATGCAGGTCAGTCCGGGATATGAAAGGGAGGCTTCTGCCCCCTATTGAAGAACCCAAGGTACCCCAATCAAAAAACGGGTCACGGGGCCCATGGTCCCAGGGCCCTCAGAAATATGGGAACCGATTTCAGAAAAGCAATCAAGAGGAAGTAGAGGCTTCCGAGGAACCCCCGGAATGGACTTGCGTGCCGCCTCCGACTTCTTACTCATGCCCCAAATGAATGTTCAACCGGTCCCAGTCCATTCCCCTGGACCTTTGCCCCCTGCCACCATTGGGCTTATTCTGGGCCGTGGCTCCTTAACTTTACAGGGACTCATTATATATCCTGGGATTGTTGACCCGTATCATAAAGAGGAGATTCAAGTTCTCTGTTCTAGCCCTCGGGGTGTATTTTCTATAAAGCAGGGAGATAGAATTGCACAACTGGTGTTGCTGCCCTCCCTCGGGGATGGAGAAACCTACACTTTACAAAAAAGGGCTATGGGATCTTCTGGAAGTGATTCAGCCTATCTGGCTATACCCCTAAATGAGAGACCTACAATAAAATTGTTAATTAATGGAAAAGAATTTGAAGGGATAATGGATACGGGAGCAGACAAAAGCATTATTTCACTCCATTGGTGGCCCACTGTTGTTTCATCTCATTCTCTACAAGGTCTTGGATACCAGTCCTCTCCTGCCATCAGTGCCTCAGCCTTAACCTGGCGGAACGCTGAGGGCAAACAGGGATGTTTTACCCCCTATGTGTTGCCACTCCCTGTAAATTTATGGGGACGGGATGTGTTACAAGCCATGGGCATGACCCTAACTAATGAATACTCCCCCAGGCATCAGCCATTATGGCAAAGATGGGGTATACAAAGGGTAGAGGCTTGGGTAGGCAAGAACAAGGCAGAATAAAACCCATTACGCAACATGGAAATCGGGGTAGAAAAGGACTGGGTTTTATTTAGGGGCCGTTGAGGCTTCACGACCCATACCGTGGAAAACAGAGGAGCCGTTATGGGTCTCTCAATGGCCTCTATCCTCTGAAAAATTAGAGGCTGTCACAAGATTAGTGCAAGAACAGGAACGGCTGGGGCATCTAGAGCCTTCTACCTCCCCATGGAATACACCAATTTTTGTTATTAAGAAGAAATCTGGGAAGTGGAGATTACTCCATGACCTGCGGGCCATTAACAATCAGATGCATCTTTTTGGCCCTGTTCAAAGAGGACTTCCTTTGCTTTCTGCACTTCCTCAAGATTGGAAGCTTATTATTATAGATATTAAGGATTGTTTCTTCTCTATTCCACTTTACCCACGGGATAGACCAAGGTTTGCCTTCACTATCCCTTCTCTTAATCATATGGAACCAGACAAGAGATTTCAGTGGAAGGTACTGCCGCAAGGCATGGCCAATAGCCCAACAATATGTCAGCTGTATGTGCAGGAGGCTTTGGAGCCAATTAGGAAGCAATTTACATCTTTAATCATGATCCATTATATGGACGATATTCTTATTTGTCACAAAGAGTTAGATGTTTTACAAAAGGCTTTTCCCATGCTGGTGGCTGAATTAAAACAGTGGGGATTAGAGATTGCCTCAGAAAAGGTTCAAATTGCAGATACAGGCCTCTTTTTGGGCTCAATGATTACTCCCAAAAATATAGTTCCTCAGAAAATAGAAATTCGCAAAGACCACTTACAAACATTAAATGATTTTCAGAAACTTCTGGGAGATATAAATTGGTTGAGGCCCTTTTTAAAAATTCCATCTGCTGATCTAAAACCCCTCTTCGATCTCCTGGAGGGTGAGCCTCATATCTCCTCACCCAGAAAATTTACCCCTGCCGCCCACCGAGCCTTACAGATGGTGGAAGAGGCCTTACAGGAAGCACAATTACAACGTATTGAGGAGTCACTACCTTTTAATCTGTGTGTTTTTAAGACAGCTCAATTGCCAACTGCAGTCCTGTGGCAACATGGACCATTACTTTGGATTCATCCAAATGCTTCCCCTGCTAAGATTATTGACTGGTACCCTGATGCTGTTGCACAGCTCGCGCTTCGCGGAATAAAAGCAGCTGTTACGCATTTTGGCAGGGATCCTGATTCCTTGATTGTGCCTTATACTGCTGCACAAGTTCAGACCTTGGCAGCCACATCTAGTGATTGGGCAGTTTTAGTTACTTCCTTTTCAGGACAAATTGATAATCATTTTCCAAAGCATCCAATTTTACAGTTTGCCCTAAACCAGGCTATAGTGTTTCCACAAGTGACAGCTAAAGACCCACTCCCAGATGGGACTGTGGTGTACACTGATGGATCGAAAACTGGTATGGGAGCTTATGTGGTCAAGGATAGGGTTATATCTAAACAATATAATGAAACTTCACCTCAAGTTGTAGAATGTCTGATAGTACTGGAGGTTCTTGAGGCTTTTCCAGGACCCCTCAATATTGTATCAGATTCCTCTTATGTGGTTAATGCAGTTAATCTCCTTGAGATAGCTGGAATAATAAGATCCTCCAGCAGAGTTGCTAACATCTTTCAGAAGATACAAGCTGCCTTGTTAAATAGGAGATTTCCTGTTTTCATTACCCATGTCCGAGCACATTCTGGACTCCCAGGTCCCATGTCCTTAGGGAATGACTTAGCGGACAAGGCTACAAAGCTGGTGGCCGCTGCCTTGTCTACCCACGCACAAGCAGCAAAAGAGTTCCATCAGCGCTTTCATGTGACGGCTGAGACCTTGCGCCGTCGTTTTGCTCTATCCAGGAAAGAGGCTAGGGAAATTGTTACTCAATGCCAGAATTGCTGCGAATTCTTACCTGCTCCCCACGTGGGAATAAACCCACGTGGCATTAGACCATTGCAGATGTGGCAGATGGATGTTACTCATATTCCCTCTTTTGGAAGGCTTCAATATGTTCATGTTTCTGTTGACACCTGTTCTGGCGTAATGTTCGCCACGCCCCTAACAGGGGAAAAGGCCTCATATGTGATTCAACATTGCCTTGAGGCCTGGAGTGCTTGGGGAAAACCCAGAATTTTAAAAACAGACAATGGACCAGCATATACCTCTCAAAAATTCCGACAGTTTTGTCGGCAAATGGATGTTACCCATCTAACTGGCCTACCTTATAACCCTCAAGGACAGGGCATTGTGGAACGTGCCCATCGTACACTCAAATCATATCTGATTAAACAAAAGGGGAGTATTGAGGATGTTCTACCCTCGGTACCAAGAGTTGCTGTGTCCATGGCACTTTTTACCCTTAATTTCTTGAACTCTGATGCCCAAGGCCACACTGCGGCCGATCGCCACAGTTTAGAGCCTGATAGGCCAAAAGAAATGGTAAAATGGAAAGATGTCTTGACTGATCTCTGGAAAGGCCCGGATCCTATTCTTATAAGATCCAGGGGAGCTGTGTGTGTTTTTCCACAGGAGGAAGAAAACCCCCTGTGGATCCCTGAAAGACTCACTCGAAGAGCTCCTTCACAACTCCAGAATAAGAAGGATGGAGGCCAAGTGGGTGATGAAGACTCTCCTACTCGGGATGATGGTTCCTAGTATGATGGGAGAGTTACGGTGGGCCATCATGTCTACCTTCCCCCTACCGATGCCAGTGATGCATAATGCCCAGGTGTTCCCTAGATTTTTCACAACTAATAGAGAGTTGGGGCTTGCCTTTTTGCCTTTAGATCCTCAGATACAGAGTTTTCAGGATGAGAGAACCTTGTCATTGGTAGGAAGCTTGTGCTTTACTGTGATTTCTTCATTAAAGGATAATTTTATTCATATGGATCCAGAAAGATCTAATGCTAATCCTTTTGAATTAATGGAAGCTGTACTGATCTTTCTCCTATGGCAATGATTGCTGGAGGATATAGTGAGAAGGGACAGATTACTTTTGATTGGAAAGGGGCATTAGGCAACAGTCTGAGTGAGGGACAGAGCTCTGGATCATCTGATTGGTCCTCCTCCAATGTTAAGTATACCCCTTTTAAGAGAACTAATTATTCAGCTGCTCCAATTTGTGTTTGGCTGCCCTTTATTTGGGTTGTGAGTAATGATACCTTAGGTAAGAATCAGAAAGAAATAAATTGCTCTGCTTAGAATTGTTTTTATGCATTATGCTGGGATGCTATTAAGCACCCTTTTGCTTTGGTAATGCGCATGCCTCGATTTGTTCCAGTTCCTGTTGAGGTGCCAAGTAGTTTGAGTTTGTTTAGGGAAAAGCGAGATTTTTGGGATCTCTGCTATTATTGTGGGCCTGATAGCCGCCGCCGCGGTTACTGCTTCGGTTACCGCCTCGGCCCTTGCACTTTCCGCCACTGTGCAGACAACTCAAACCATTAATGAACTATCGGCCACTGTGACCATGGCCCTAGATAAACAGGCCACTGCCAATTCTCAGATACAAGGAGGCCTGATGTTGGTAAACCAACAGATTAATTTGGTTCAGGAACAATTGGATATATTGTGGCAGATGGCCCAATTGGGATGTGAACAAAAGTTGCCTGGCCTTTGTGTCACTTCAGTACAATATGAGAATTTTACAAGAGCAGCTAACCTGTCAAAAGCTCTGTCTCAACATTTATTACAGAATTGGACTTTTGAGTTTGAGCAGACACTCCGTGAGTTGAGAGTGGCGATCCTGCAAGTGAATTCGACGCGTCTGGATCTTTCTCTGATGGAAGGCCTCTCCTCCTGGATTTCATCTGCATTTTCTTATTTTAAGGAATGGGTGGGGGTGGGATCATTTAGCCTAGTTCTCTGCTGTGGAATAGTGTTGATGCTTTGGATGGTGTGTAAGCTCAGAGCCCAAACAAAAGAGACAAAGTGGTGGTGGCACAAGCACTTGCTGCCTTAGAACACGGAGCCTCCCTGACATTTGGTTAACCATGTTAAAGCAATAGGTCGCTGGCCTCCCGGCTCTTGCACCCCACGAGGCTAGTCTCATTGCACGGGATAGAGTGGGTAGGCTTCAGCAGCCCAAGGAGTTGCAAGGCTAAGCACTGCACAGGAGAGGTCTGCGGTATAACGACTTTCTCCTGGGAGATAAGTCATCTTGCATGAAGGTTCTATGTCATGATCTCCTTCCCCCAGAAAAACGACATCGGGACTGGTCAGGGCTCCCTCTGGGGATAAGACCCTGGAGAGGAGCTTTGTACATGTTCCAAATTTGCACATGGGGATTTGACCTCTATCTCCACTCCAAAGTTGTGGGTGTCCTATGGCTTCAAAAATAAATGAATAGGGAGATGTGAGGAGCCGCCCTCGCTATCGCTATCGCCATTAGAAGATGGCGCTGACATCCGCTGTCAGTTGGAGTTCACCGTTTAAGCTGTGCCTCTCCCGTGGCGTCATCTGGGGTGATGAGCAAACCACCAATCCCGGCTCTACACGTCTCACTCGGAGCTCCTAGGCTTATATAAGGGGCTGGGTTTCTTAGCTTGGGGTCTCCCTCTCAGAAGCTGATCATCTATCTCTCAAGATGCATTAAAGCTTTACTGCAGAAGGATCCGAGTGTCCTGCGTCGTTCTTGCTGGCGAGACGGTAGCGCGGG
>NW_024430808.1:0-34162 GCF_017639785.1 Mesocricetus auratus
AAAATTGAATTTGTCGTAGTCATGGATCATATAGAGTGTATCACTGCCATAGTTCTTTACCTAGAGATTCTAGTGCTTCACAAAAGACAAATTCCTTGATCAGAAATCACCTGGTACAATGTCCATGTCCTCAGGAATTGGGACACAGCCAGCTTAAATTACAATATTCACTGGAGCATGAGAAGGTTAGGATAAACACACAAAAGGAGAGTCCTTTGTGCTAGACCTTTTGCAAAGCCCAACTTTACACTTTTGAATTTCCTGGCAGTGCTGAAATGAAGGGTTAGCACCATGCTCTGCCTGGATAGAAAACTCTCCAGAGGTCAGAATAGGGCTTGCAACATTTGCTTGATGAACCACAAAGCAAATGAGTAATGTTGGGTAAAATAAATCCATTCCTATATTACATCACACTGACATCCATGTTAGACAAGGTTAGGTATCTCAGTAATACCCAATTCTAGAAGTCAAATGACAGCACCTTCCCTACACACTACCTCAACTCAGGCCTATCTGACACAATGAAGGATGCTCAGGAAGTGACTGATAGATGACACTGTACCCTAGCAGGTTCTGAAAGACTAGAATTGTGTCTTAACCTCTGTGGATGCAAGTTATTTCTATAGGGAGGGGATGTCTCAACAGTTACCTGCTTTCTTCTGTATCCCTGCACCAGGTGACCCAGGGTACAGACTCCTAAATCTTATTCACAGCCGCAGAGAATGTACCTTGGGTTTAGAGCCTTCAGTCATGTGCTTTAAGAAGCCTAGAGCTAATTGTTACGGTCACATTCACTCATGTAGAATAAGACATGACCATATAAATTACTTGATGCTTCAGACTCTCATGTTAATGGAGAAGCTACACAGTGGCAGAACATAGTCCCCTGACTCAGAACCCATCCTTACTAATAGCCCAGGATACCCAGAGCTTGAACTAAGGGGCAGTCTCTTGTTCATGGTCTCTAATAGTTCTCAGTTTAACTGGAGACCTTTGTGCCACCATACCTTGAAAAATGGAAACCTTAGGGGTCACTGTAAGACAGCTGCACTTTGTAGCTGAGCCCTGCTAGTGGCAGTGATGTAAAGCATAACAAACTCACACTTTGCCAAGGCTCATTTCTTTCCCTTTAATCATTGTCAGGCAACCTATCAGGCTCCAGTGGAGGCAAAGTACAGTGAAGGTATTGAAATCTCATTGACTCCCCTGTGCCTCATTCTCCCCTCACCATGAAAACAGAGGATCCCCAGCACAAACACCAGAGTCTTGTCAAATCCTGACTCTGTCTAAACAATTTTCATGAATCCTTGATGTGGGTGAATCCTTTAGGAAACCAGAGAAGCAGGATATGTCTGTTGCTTCCCAGAAGCTCCCAGTTCCTGAGACTTATCCCTGGAAGGCTCAAGGCTGTCACACACAGAGTTCCCCCAGTCCCTTCCTTGAACTCACGGTGTCTTCCCCAGAACCATGTTTTCCAGTGAGACCTAGGTCCTGCTTCCTTCTTCCTCACTCTGGTCTCTCCATGTTGTCCATTCCTCCTCCCAAATATACTTCGCGTCTTGAAAACATTTCTATATATGACCTTACACGCAATGAACAACTGTCCTAAGGGCAGCCAGTGTTGCTACAACCCAAGTGACATCATGGGATTCCAAGTGATCTCCAGGACACAATAGAATTTCCAGATGGGACTGCTGATGTCACAGGGCACAGCCTTCCACTCCTTGCTCATTCATTCTCCCTGAACAGACCAAAGCTGGGGTTTCCTTTCCAGGAGTCTCTCCTGTGACACAGGGGTTGCCTTTCAGCACCTCCTTCTTGCAAAGTTAGAGATTTCTCTTTTCTTTTTCAGAATGTTTTCAGTACTTCAGCCATGCAGATTTGAACACTAATTTTGCAAGCACTGCCCAAGAATAGTCCATACACAGAAATATGAGAAAAAATGCATGCCAACAAATTCTGTGAGGAAATGGAGGAAGAGAAAGCAACTGAAGAAGTCTAAGTTTAAGGAAAGTTGGCAATTGGACATTTGAAATTTAGCTGAGTTGATTATGAGACACTCACTAATCTAGTCTGTTCTCCCTACAAGGCTGATAGGTTACTTAGGGATGTCTAGATTTACAGAAGTTATAAAATGAATTTCTCTTTACGAAGGGGATTTGTTTTTTTAAACTTTTTTATTACTTTAATTTTAAATAGCTTGCTTCACATGTCAAACCCAGTTCACTCTCCTGCCCATTCTCCCATACTCCCCCACAATCCCGCCTCTCCTTCAGTAGGTATTTTAGGGCCAGGAGTTTCCTAAGTGCTTCAAAATTTTTGACAAGTGTTGTCAAAAGAAAGAACTTTCAGTGCATGATATGGGAGGGACAGTTTTAGTTTCTAGAGCAATCTAGGCCCCAATTTTGGCAACAGTTGTGGCTGATCTCTGAGGGGTGTGGCTGAGAAAGAGTTAGAGGAGTATAGACAGAAGGGAATGCAAAAGTAAACTTCATGAGATGTCAACTTCTTGTTCCCAGAAGACACCTTGAGTTGAACTGGTGGGAAGGCAAGGGGTCGGGTACCTGAACAGGACTCACATTGGAGAGAAGACACATAAGCCTAATAAAGCTCCATAACCAAAGACTAATTAGCTGATTAGCCTTGAGTACCGGCCCATTCCAGAGAATAAAGCTTATGCTTTTGCTTTTACCACAGCTCAATCTTGTGTTTCTAGGATGTTGTCTTCTCTGTTTGTCTCAGTAATGGAATATAATGCTCCCTAGGTGATCACTGCCTTCCCTGCCATGGATGTTTGTTACTGGTGTATGGAGAATTGCAAGCACTTTTATTATCACCTTGCTGAAGAAAGAGCTGATCAAATAAAATCTATGCTGAAGATCCATCTTAGCCCCAAAAGATTGGCTATCATAAAGAAAACAAAGGCAGTGATGTTTGTAGACATGTTGAGAAGTGAACTTTTGGAGGTAGTTGATCAGAATATAAATTTGTGAAACCATTACATAAATCAGTATAGAGTTTCATTACTGATAATCCACTAAAAATACAAATTCCACATAACCCAGCCTTACCACGCCTAGCTGTGCATCTTAAGGAATCAAACTCAGTTCACAATAAGGATATGTGCACATAATGCTGTTTTGGTACTGTTTACATTAACCAAATATGGAATTATCTCAGCTGTCCACAAATGATTGAAAAAGATGGAAATGGGTAGTGAATTGTGTCTTAAAATATTACAATAAGCACAGTATTTTTATAGTTAGTACAAGTAAAAAAAAGAGCCTGGACAGACTCCCTTGGTTAAGTACTGAGCTGAACTCAAGAAAACCAGTAACAGAGAGGGAGGACTGATGATCAAAGGGATTAAGACTGGGCTGGTTTAACCCCCAGAAACAGCTGACCAGACAAAGGTTAACTCTTGAATCCCAGGCATCAGCCTGGGCATCCAGCATGGGACTGATCAAGACCCCCTGAATCTGTGTGTCAGTGAGGAGGCCTAGGGAATCTACTGAGCCCTGGGCAGCTGATCAGTACCCATCCCAATATACACACGGACTTTGGACTCCCATAGAACAAAATGAGTTGCACTCTCACTCTGAACTCTTGGGGAAGGGTCTAGGCCCTGCCTTATATGAAATGACAGACTATGAACACCCCCATGGAGAGCCTCATCCTCCTTGGGGGAATTAGGGGATAACGGGGGGGGGTTGGGGGGAGGGCAAAGGAGGAAGGGAGGGAATGGGAGAGGGACCTGGACCTGACATGAGAAGCAACCTCGTTTCTTATCTAAATTTAAACTGGAAAATAAAATATAAAAAAATACAAAAAGAAAGAAAGAAGAAACAACATAAATAAAGTTAATTGTGTTAAAAATTGTTTTGGTAATTTGGTTAATTAATAACTCAGTTAAATTAATTTTAACTTCAACTATTTCAAATATTAAACAAAATAGGCCCTAATACTGGGCAACTTCAAATATATGCATAGTAACTCAACTGTGTATAAAAGGCAATATATCTAAAATGGACTTGGGAAATAAGTCACTAAATGTCAAGGATCCTGGACAATGGCAAAAAGGCATTGTATTGCTGTGATTTGTTTAGTTCTTTTTGTAGTAATTTGATTTAATCTTTTGTAGTTTTGTTCTTTATTTAATAGCTTTTATTAAATTTATTTAATCAAAAAAAGAGCCTGGAAAGATGGCTCAATCAGTGAAGTGCCTGTCTCACCAGCATGAAGAACTGTGTATGGATACCTAGAACACAATACTATCCAGAACTGCACCCACTTGTGTAGCCCTAGTACTATTGAGGACCTAACCACTGCAGTCCGTGTAGTCCATTGATAAGCCAGGCTGTAATGATAAGGTCTAGGTTCAGAGAGACCCAGAGCCTGTGTTTGTGTCTGTGTATGAGAGAGGGTGGGCAGGGAAGAAGAGTAGCGTTTTTTTTATGCAGCAGGGACATTCAGGACAGTTGTCTTCTAATTGGGGGATTAGGGATGTTTTTAATGTGCCTTATATAATAAAACAAGGTGAAGAGTAATCAAAGAAAATAACTGATGTTGACCTCTAACCTATCAACAAGTACACTGAGGAGTTCACATACCCCTGCACACAAACACCAACACAAACACAGCATAACATGTACAAAAAGAAATGAATGAATAAATACACAGATACATGAATAAAACATAGCTAGGCTGTGAGCTAGAGCCATGTTTGTTAAGACACATTTAAAGCTATTTTATTTTAAAAAGATTTTTTAATTACAGAAAACTTAATATTGATGATGAAGGAACAGTGGAGGGCTGTATGAGTTGACACAGAAAATAGATGACATAAATCATTATTTGATTGTTACAGAAAAGTGACTAGTGAAATAACTTTTATTTGCTGAAAATAAGTTGCCATTTTCTGAAAAATGTTTGCATAAACATACTCATACATAAATGTGAACGAATTCTTAAACTTTTATCTGACTATACTATTGCTTGTTTTAATAGTTTACCTAAGAAGAGTCTTTGATTAAGATATTTCTTTGGAACTAATGTGAATCCACATGATGGCAGTATCTTCATAGATATCCAGATTCTGTTTCTCCCATGGTCTTTTGCATCTGTGTCTGGGGGTGGTTAGTGAGAGAAGTAGGAGGGCTTTGGATGTGGCAGTGAAAACTAGGACCTTCTTTCTAATTGGATAAATAGTTTGGGCTTTTTCTCTTGTATCCAGTTTTCACCAGAAGAATTTAAACTCCCTAATTCCAGTCCTTTTGCTATGCTTGAATTGTGAATCTTCAGTGAAAACAATAATTCATCACTTAAATGTTTCGATAGTGGTGCTCTGGCTTCAAGTGAGGGGTGAGTTTGACAATTTCTATGGGAACATGAAAATACATTCAGTGAGGGTGTTGCATTCACATGTTATAGGATGAAGGGGAGAAATACCAATGTTCTCATGCTGCAACAAATTCAGGTGGGAGACCCATGGAAAAGCCCTTCTGGGAAGTTAGCATCCATATGCATCCAGTCCTGCTTGTGTGACCTCTGTCTTTCTGCACAGGCATGAGCAGTCAGCAGAAGGTGCAGCAGAACTCAGTATCCTTCAGTGTCCCTGAGGGTGCCATGGCCTCTCTCACCAGCACTTTCAGCAATCATAATACTGATTACTTCTGGTGGTACAAACAGTATCCTGGGAAAAGCCCCAAGGCTCTGATGACCATCATCTCCAATGGTGAAAAGGAAGAAGGAAGATTTACAATTCACCTCAATAAAGCCAGCCTGCATATATCCCTGTACATCAGAGACTCGCAGCCCAGTGACTCAGCTGTCGACCTGTGTGCAGTGAGCACACAGTGTTCTCCAGGCACCTGCAGGCTGCACCTAACCCCACTGGGACCCAGGAAGGTCTTAGATAGAGCACACACCAGTCTGTTGAAACTCTGTTTCTTTTCTATGTTAAATGGGAAATAAGAGCAAGTGTAGAGAGGGTTTGATTGATTAGGAAAGTAATCGACATTTGGAAAATGACCAGTCCTAAAGAGAAAGGCACACAATTGGTTTAGATGGAATATTTTCCATTCTTCTCTCACATTGAAGTTTGTACAACAATGTACACACACTTTATGTGCCAATCTGGGTGAGCTGGACTAAATGCACATGACTATGAGAATCTCCATATGCCATGTCATAAAGACCACCGTCAACTCTACAGTACTCTGACTGCCTTGCCATTTAAAATCTTTCAATTAAAAGAGTATTTGTTTTCTAATTTTGAAAAACATGTTTATCAACTAGCTGGTTTCTCTAGAACAATTTCATACATATTTACTTTTGGTTGACACTTCCCCATGCTAATCCCCTCTGCCGTCCCCTTATTTCCCATTCTTAAGGAAACCACTTTTCTCCCAGAATCCCCCTTCCACTTCCAGGTCATGTGTTTTGTTCCTTTCCACTCACACTTCTAATGCTGCCTTTCCCTATTGTGGGCAGCTGTCTAACTTCCTGACATCTACACACACTTGTAGTTCATGATATATACAGATAAAATCCACAAGTTAAAGATTTGCGTGTGTTTGTCTCTGAGGCTGGGATAACACTCTAAAGTAATTTGCAACTTCATTTTTATGCAAATTCTATCATTTCATTTTTCTTTATTGATGAATAATCTTCATATAAGTTTATATATTGTTGACTTTCTAAATGGCACGTGCAGATCTTTTCTTTTGGACATGGATTCTGAGGACCTGAAATAATTGGGCAGACTGCAGTCTAATGATATAGACAAACTTATATAAGTTTGAGTGTACTTTTATACACAGATGTAACAAAGAAACCAATGATCCAAAGAAGGTTGTTTGTGTTGAGCAAAATATGATCAATAAAACATGTAAATACATGCCAATAAGCATATATTAAATGGCAACACAGCAGCCCTTTCCTAGACCTTTCTGTGGATAGACCAATTTAAACACAATTTCCTCACACATACTATATATTATATGTAGTACATATTGAAAGCAAGGTAGAAGGTATATCCATACTGAGGGTATACTGAAGAGTGTGTTCTATAGCTATGATCTGACGTCTCTATTATAGGTAGAAGACCTAAGTACGTCTTATAAATTGAATAAAATGTTTCACATAGGAGGCAGAAAATCCTGTCCAAAAACAGTCAGTGAACAAAATGCACCTGTGGTTAAAAGGTCCTCTGCCTTTTCGCCTGCAGCCCCTCACAGTTTCCCTCGGCACTGTTCACCATGCATCATTCGAGTGTTACAAATATATAATATAAAATCTCCACCAAAATCTCATCATTCATTCTTTTATTAATGAACATCTAGGCTGACTTCATTTCCTAGAAATTGTGAATAGAGTGGCAATAAACATGGTTGAACAATTGTTTTTGAGGCAGGATACAGAGTGCCTTAGATATGTATCCAGGAATTACAAAGCTGGACCCTACAACGCTTCCTCTTTTACATTTATGAGAATGTTTCACACTGATTTCCACAGTTGTTTCATCAGTTTGTGCTTCACACAAGGTGAATGAAGTCTCCCTATGGCCCAACATCTTCACCAGCATTTGCTGTGATTTCATTACTTGATGATGGATATTTTTAATGGGTGAGATGAAGTATCAAATTAGTTTAACTTCCATTTCACTGAGGAATAAGAATGTTCAATGTTTTACTTACTAGCCATTTGTATCTCTTCTATAGCTCTATAGTTCTATAGCTCATTTCTGGTTGGTTTGTTGTTTAATGGTTCAATCTTCTGTCAGATATAAAGCTCACAAGATTTTCTCTCATTTGTACATTGTCTTTTTGTTCAGTTAACTGTCTCGTTTGTTGCCTTACTCTATTTTCATCAATTTATTTTTGAGACAGGATTTTATTTTGGAGGCTTGGCTGGCCTAAAATTCATGATCTTCCTGTTTCACCATCCCAAGTTCTGGGATAACGGGTTTGTGCCAACAGAAGTATCTCCATTCATCACTTATTAAATTGAGTGCTGAAAAGGTCCCCTGACTTAGCATATTTACCCTGGTGCTCACTGAAGCTTCCCCCAAGTTCACTCAATGGTTCTGATTTTATCATGTATCAGTACAGAGAAATATTTTCATACATTAATAGATCTCCCTTAGATTGTGTAATAATTTCTTTTTTCTTAATATCTCAAGATATTGGATGTTATATCTGGAACACACTGACAAAACAGACCTACAAACAGGAGAAAGGAATCATCAAATGTATATTGAGAAAGTCATTTGTTAGAACCTGTTTTAGTTATAGCTCTCACTACATTGCTCTGCTGAGCTTCAACCACACTACAAGACTAGATACCTGTGATGGCTAAAAGAAGTAGCAGTGTTCAGAGTGTGAGAACTGGCTGAAACAATAAGAGAATAATACCATCTACGACTTTCTGAGTCTAAGATACACCAATCAGGTATATATTATTCTTGTTCCATCCATATTCCTAAAAATCTCATGGTGTCAATTATTAAAAGGGTGAATAATACTTCAATGTATAAATGTGCCACATTTGCTTTATCTATTCTGTGTTGCTTCCAGTTTCTGACTCTTTTGAATACAGCAGCAAAGACCATGGTTGAGCAAGAGTCTCTATAGTTAAGATGTAATATTCTTCTGCTATGTACCCAAGAGTGGTATAGCTGGCTCTTATTAAGATTGATACCTGTCTTCCTGAGGAATTGGTACACTGATTCCATGGCTCTCTTATTAGGAGGATGTGCTATCTGTCTCCATCAATTATGTTTCCATTCCATGCATAGTTCTGCCCATGTTCTTGCTTTGGATTCCGAGTATCTGGTCCATTTTAACAGTAGCTCCCCTGATGCTGAGGGTCATGTCAATCCAGAGACACAGATAGTAAACTGAAGGGATAGATTAGAGCTTTCTTCATGCCTTGATTGTCAAAATTCCAATTTTATAGTAAAAAAAATAAGCTGATTGTCACGAGAGGACTGAGTTAAGACAACAAACATAAAGGCCAAAAGACTGTAATGACAGGCTTCATACCATGTAAGGAAAAAAAATCTATCAACCCAGAATACTGTATCTAGAAAATAATCCTTGCAAATTTAAGGCATAAAGATCTATCCCAAGTGTACTAAGAACTGTGTATGATATCCACATCAGCATTTCAGGAACTTTTAAAGGAATATTGCACACAGATGAGGGTGCTAGAATAATGAGATCCCTGGAAATAATGGACACATCACCTAGCAATAAACCATTATCTCAGTGAAATAATGAGCTCCTGATATGGACAAAGGATGAAGAACACAATAACGGAAATAATCACAGAAGAAAAGAATGAGGGGTGGGATCCACCCTATCATCCTGCAGTTACACAGTGGGTAGTTGTGCTAACACCTGGAATTGCTCTGGGAACCCTTGGTTGCATCATGACAAACCCATGGAAAGAGACTTCAGAAATGCTCTAGACCCTCATCGATGCAAATAACACCATCCCCAACCAGATGTCGGGGTTCTCTTTCCTCAAATTCACTGGGTTTGAAATCAGAGAGATGCAGGGGAGGACTGTGTAGGTGAGATGTTTGAGGAGAGAAGAAAAGGGAGGTGGGGAGGGAGGAGTTTGAACTTTCTTTGAAAGTTTTCTGGGCAGATGCTCAGAAACCAACCAACTGGTGGTCAGGCCCAGAGATGTATCTCCTGTGACCTGTTCTTCATTGGGAGGAATGGACAGACTCTTGGGATTGTCGAGGATGACACTAGGACCACAACTGACAAATGAGTTTGGGTTTCTGGTGAGGGTTACAGGTACAGCAAAATTAATAGTCCACATACATGTGAGATGAAGTCTTCTTATTAATCTGGAGATGCAGTTTGAAAACGTAACCACTCAGTCCTGTTCTCTGTACTGTGTTTTTTTCATAGGGGTGAACAGCCTGCAAGGAGAAGAGAATCCTTGGGCCTTGAGCATCCAGGAGGGTGAAAACGTCACTGTGAACTACAGTTATAAACATCCATAGCTGCCATACAGTCGTACAAACAGGACATGGGCAGAGGTCCTGCCATGCTAACCTTAATACACTCAAATGAGAAAGAGAAACAGTGGACCACTAAGAGTGACCCTATACAACTCCAGCCAGAGCAGTTCCCTGTTCATCACTGCTGCCCAGCCTGAAGATACTGTAGCATACTTCTTTGCTACAGATGCACAGTGTGCAGCCAGCACCTGCAGCCCTGACACAAACCCTCAGAACTTAGAACCCAATAGAGGGTGGAATAGTGCTTATGTCATTTCATGACAAGAGTTCACTGGAAATGGAAGAGATTTGATTCAAATTTGGGATTTTTCGTCTTTATTTTCCTAACCAGTCTTTAAGGAAAAGATTTAGGAATCTGAGCCCTGTTACTCTGATATCCCACCAGGGAGGCAGTACTGACCTATACTGTAGGAACACAGAAATATACTGGTTTAGCCAAGACCTTGGGAAAAAGCCAGGATGTATTACTTTTCAACTTATTTCATCTTATATCTTCTGTGGATGCAAACAGAAAGTCTTAAATTAACAGTACCAAAGAAGGCAAGCTCTCCACACAGCATGACTTCAAAGTTTGAAGACCTCTGTGCACTCCCAGGCATCTATATCCAAGACCTATGCTTTAGAAGAAGCACAAATGTCTGCCTGTCATTTGTTTTCCACAAACCAGTAATTACCCCATATTCACAACCCCCTTCCTAGCAGTGTCATAGCCAATAAACCTGTGATTTATCCAGAGGACAGAGATGCCCATCAATCTCATTCTTTGCTCCAGATAGTTGCCTGTACATGGGCATATATCTACAGATCTTCCCTTTCATGACTCTCAGAGGTACAGATTGAGTAGGGAGCAGCAGAATTCTACTTTTGGGTGTCATGTAAAGAGACTGCACAGGTTCAAACATTTTTATGAAATATCATTATCTTTATATTAGTCTAGCCATGAGATGAGTGAAATCTTGACTTTTTTTTAAACATAGCCATTTTTAGTTCAAGATGGTCTCTGGTTTCATCTCTGTCATCTTCAAATTATTTGAAACAATTCTGTGTAGGTAGTACCTTTAGTTTCTCATTTCAACTGACCGTAATTAACATCAGTTCAAAAAACATGGTAAGACCAGTGTCCTTCAGGTTAACAAAGCCAAGCGATGCTCTCAGAGCATATCTGTTCTTCAAATTTTGGCACTTTCATTTCTTCCTTCTAAAACTTATATTTTATTAAAAAGCACATATGATGATAAAACAAAGTAGTGCTATGCTATTGGCCACATGCTACACACTATTTATCCAGGCCCCACTCCTGGGAGTAAACTTATATTTTCAGGATGTTAATGGCTCAGAACATGGAAATAAAATATCGTATACAAAGAGAAGAGAGTTCCTTAGGTGTAAAGAATAAAAAAATTAGCAACAGCTACACTCCACACTATTCTGCTGTGGAGGGCGGGACTTCACCAAATGAAGCCCTGGCTTTCCAGCTCTATGTCCAGGAGAGGACTGCATAAACAACTCTGTGCCAACCAGGAGTGGGACCGGGCAGCTGGGCACATTTAGGACCTCTTTATGATGAGGGAGAATGGTCCTTCCCAGATCCATGTCAGACTGAGTGGGAGTAGGATACCCACACACAGGCTTGGGGCAATGCCTCCAAGGGAAAAACACAGGCCCGCCCACCTAGCACCTTGTGACACCAGTCAATTGGATACTATTATAGTGAGCAATATATAGTGTGGTATGGGAGAGAGACCCACACAGAATGGTTCATGCTCTTTGGACAGGAGCATACCTCAACAGATGAAAGAGGTGGAGAGTGGGGTGAGGTGGGTGAATTAATTGCCACCTATGGCCATGGTGATGTCTGGGCCTGAGTTGCTACTGGGAACCAGTGTGGGTTCCTGGCTCTGATGAAGTGATGGTCTATTTTGATGTCCCTGCTTCTTAATACCACGAATGGCAGAAAGAGATAGGACTGTACAAAGTTGGGCCTGCCCCTCATTTTCGAAGGCACTGGGGAGAGAGGGTCTTATACTTCACCTAGGTAGATCAGTAGAATTAACTCTGTAGACAGGAGCTCAGGTGAGCCAGCCCTGAGGGCATGAGACAAACATAGCTGGTACTGTCTTCCTCATCTGCAGTGTGGTGTTGAGAGTAGGGCCAGTTGCCCTCCCTTCCAAACAAACAGCCTCTATCAATAAAGAGAGCCTGCATTCACTTTACCAGCTGCAACTCTTGGAAAAGGGGCCCGTGCACCCTCTCTGGTCAGCACAGTGGAGCTAACTCTGTTTACAGAGGAATAGGTGTGCCAGCCAGAGAATGAGAACATGAGATATCTGGCCCCACCCCTCATCTGCCATATGGTGGTATGAGCAGGAAGAGATGCCTGGCCCCTCTATGCCCGAGGTGAATGGAAGAGCAGGCCCTGAAATCAGAGAGTGGGAGAGCTGCTCCTGTCCCTCACTGGCTTGAGCAAACAGGAGGCCAAGCCATACATCTTGCCAGGCAGCTCATAGAGTCAACTCTGGTGGTGGAGGTGTGGGTGAGCCTGCCTTGAAGTTGTGAACTTGGGAGAGTGGTCCCCACTACTTCTCTGTCATGTGGTGTCATGGTATGGAATATAGGGAACTAATGACAACCTATATTAAGGGCAGTTTGAGGATTTGTATGGAAACCTTCTATGGTAGGATTTTCTTAAAATACATACACATATGAAAGAAATATGAGTGGAGTCACCAAATAATGGAAGAGACAATTCCCCAACTAGATACCTTTCACCACTGTGTGGAACTTCCATTTCCAGGAATGGGTTACATCTTATCAAACCCCAAACAGTTCAGGCTATTGGCAAGACTATTGGTTGTTGTCCACAACCTGATGGCAAGGCAATATTGCTGAAGACAACATATACAACTCTTACTGAATATGAAATAGATGAGTGGGTGCCTTCACTCCTACTGATTAGAGTTCATGATACTAGAAAGTATTTTTCATGAAAACAGAGGAGAAATGCAATCATTAATTCTTCTATATTCTTTACCCTTGACAAGGTTCAACCTTTGCTTAAACACTCGTAGCTGGGAATTGATAAGGACTGCTGGCTGTGCCTGAACTCATGATCCCATTACTACATAGGGTTAAGAGCCAGCCACACCATCAACGCTCCATCAAATAAAACTATTTGTAACTGGGAAAAGCCTAAGTTACCACGGGGGAACTACTGGGAGCTGGACCCTTCCTAGTGCCCAGGACCTATGACCTAGAAGACTCACTTTATTCTGATGCTTGCTCTTCCACTATCCAGGTCTGTTATTACCAGCATGAACACTTTATGGACCCTGAACCATTTGGCGGGCAATCCCAAATGGTTTAACTAAATGTGCCTCCTTCAAGGCATTACAATAAGTCCCTCCAATATGTACTCTTACAATGCTGCCCAACGTGTAGCTATATTATGGAGAAGAAGAGAGAACACTCTTTAAGATGAACCCCAGGCTTCAAGGCTCAAGGAGGGAAGTCCATCTTTCTCCATTCCACTTCTGGTTGGAGCCAATATTGCACAGGCAACAGCCATAGGTCAGTGATCGAACTTTAGAGAATTAAGACAGCAAGTGAACCAGGTATTCATTAGGATTTCTGTCACTGTGAACAGACACCATGACTATGGCAACTCTTTTTAAGTGAAATATTTCATTGGGGCCAGTTTACAGTTCAGAGGTTTAGTCACTATCATCATGATGGGAAACATGGCAGCATGCAGGGAGACATGATGCTGGAGAAAGAACTATATATATATATATATATATATATATATATATCAGAAGGAAACAGTGTACCACACTGGGAATAGATTGAGCATAAAAACAGTCAATGCCAACTTCTACAGTGACACACATTCTCCAACAAAAACACACCTTCTGTGGGTGCCAATACTTATGGGTCAAGCATTCACACACAAGAGTCTATGGGGCCATATCAATTCCATCCACCACAAGGACTTAAGGATTTTAGAAAACTCCACATCCAGATGAGAAAAAACAAGTAGACTCTTTAGTAGAATCAATTCTGGAGACCCAAGGAGGCTTAAGACTTCTCTTGATGAAACAAGTAGTATTATGTTCAACTTTAGGAGAAACCCATGATTTCTATTTCTGTCAATTAGGGATAATTAGAGGAAACCTCAAGTAAGGCAAGAAAGGAGACATAGATCAGATAATTGGTGTCAGTCTCTGTTACATGGTCCCTGGAGCTGACCACTTTACTGTCAGAATTAGCAATCTCATCGATTCTTATCTTGATCTGGCTAATGGTGGAACCCTGTATCTTCAACTGTATCACCAACCACACTAAACACAGTAAACACAGTTAAACTAACAGTTCTTTTTTTTGGTTTTATGAGACAGGCTTTCTCTGTATTGTTTTGGAGGCTGAAGGTCCAGCCTTACCTCGGACTGATAGAGATCCACCTGTCTCTGCCTCCGGAGTGCTGGGTTAAAGGCGTGTGCCACCGCTGCCCGCCTAATCCTCCTAGGAAAGACTGTTAAATGATTTGACTCATGCCCATAGAACCAATGAGGAAAATGACATGGTGACCCAGTGAATAGGTTTCTCCATCCTGTATTCTTACTGAGGCCAGTTTTTTAGGCTTCTGTAGAGTTTGATCTCCTTGATAAGAAATCCTGTGGAAAGCTACCTAACTCTCTTCTAGGAAGCCGAGGTCAAGATGCCCAGCTAGCTTATCTTAGCTACTGTTAAACTGTTTGCTTAAACGTAATTTGCTCCAGCTAATTGCCTATCTTGGTAGTTCCTGGGTAATTCTCCACAGGGATTCTCATCAAGACAGTCAGATTGTACTCAATATTAAAAATGGCCTCCGTGAGAATACAAAGTGGAAGAAACTTTGCCCCGTCTTTCTCTGTCACACTCTGTAGCACTCTTAATTGTATAAAGAGACTGTGTCATGTAATAAATTTTATTTTAAGTGGGTCCTCAAATTATTCCACTGAATGCCATCAGTAGTTGTAATGTGATTCATTCTGTGGCTCCAGCTTCAACCCCAGTGGGTTTTCTTAAGTTTATGTCTACTGCTGTGTAAGCAGCTGGAAGAGCAGTGTGTGGTTAGCCACATGTCATTAGCCTGCACAGACAAGCCTTGTGGTATTGGAAACCAAGAACCTCCATTTTCTGTTTGGTTGGTAGTAAAAGACAAAACTAAAGCCTGTCTTCCCCAGGGAAGATCACAACAGTCGGCTATACAGTGCTATGAGAGGGGCAAAGAGAAGTCACTGAACTGACCAATCCATGGGTGGGAAAAGGTTTGTTTTTTATAGATATGAGATAGACAGAGCAGCCAGAGGCAAAGAAGTGCAAAGAAGCCATGATTACTATGGGGCAGAGAGGAATGTGGCAGACTGGCTGGGGATAACTTAGGAGCAGAGAGAAGAGCAGCAAATGGGAAAACATCCTGGGTTATAAGAAAAACCTGTAGTAGCAGTGTAAGGGGAGGGAATCCTGTGAATGGGAAAAACCTGGAAGGCTAGAGTAGACTTCGATATTACATGTCAATAGGGACCCAATGTGCCTGGCAAATAGCACTAGCTTTGGTAAGTACCATAGTTACTATCAACAGGGAGCCAGATGCCACATCAGTCAGAGGAAGGGAAATAGAAAGTGGCTCTTTCTCACACTTCCTGAGGACAGAAGAAAGGATCTACCAGCAATCCTTCTGAGCTGAAGCCATGCTGTCACCTTGAACTTAGTCGGTGGGCTTGGGGCTTTCCTTAAGTCCTAACAAATGCTGAATTATCAGCCCAGAAAATATATATACAAGTAACTTTATATAGACTGAGCAGCTTATATTAGGAATATATATGCATATGCATATATATTCATGAACATATATAAGCAAACACGTATACACAGGCTCATATGTGCATATATATTAGCAATTAATAAAATGAGAAGCCATGAATTTAAAAAGCATAGGGAGGGGTATATGTTCGTGTTTGCAGAGAGGAAAGGAAAGAGGGAATTTTTGATATCATAATCTCAAAAATATGAAGAAAAGCAAAAAAATACAAACCACCTAAGGAATTTGTATATACCCTGGGAATCACTTAAAACATGGAAGCCAGAGACTGGTCAGAGCAGATACATTTGTGTAGAGGGGTATGTGTCACATGCTTCCTCCCAGGTTGCTGTTTGTGTTTGTGGCCTTGTCCTTCTCTACTATAGATGTTTCCCCATAGAGTAGGGAATATTAAACAGGAAGCCTTTATCCTAGAATACAGATATTCATATGGATCTAGCAGAAAATGATATGGAGAAAAGAAGCAAACTGTGACTTCGGTTGGATTTGTCTTTGGGTCCTTCTTATCCCAAATGCCACAGTATGTTGTCTGCTGTCTTACAGAGTCCACTGTGTTCTTGTTTCCAATGGATCCACTGTGGTCCAGAAAATGACTCAAGTCCATCCTTTGGCTCCAGACAGGCATGGGAAGCAGCCACCCTGGACCGTTAATAGGAGTCAAGGGAGACCACTTCCTACTTTTTATTGGAATAAGCAAGGTCCCAGTGGAGAGAAGATTTTCCTTAATTTGTCAGATTTCTGGTTGAGATGCAAAGAATATTTGACATTCTATTTCCAGAAATCAGCCAACTGTATCATCTTTACCCTCCCATTCAGCGAGAGTATTCAGCAAAGTATTTCTGTGCTCTTCTGGAACATAGGAGTGACAGGGAAAGCTGAACAAAATCCATGAGCTCCCTGTGAGTTGGCACCTGCTGCAGGAACCCACTCAGATGCGCACCTCCAGATGCAGACAAGTGAGTGATTATGTCTGCTGTAGCTGTTGTCTGGATCAGAGGATTTCTTCACAAGTAAAATATCCTTCCATCACTCTGGAAACAGAAGTTAGAATAAACTTTCTTCAAATATTGTCGTGAGTATTTGACTCAAAAGACAGAACATAGAGAAGACATGTAAATAATGCTAAAGGTGAATACCTCACACCATCATAATTTAAAGTGTTCATTTCACATTTGTTTAGAGCACAAATTTGAGCTTAGTGACAAACATGAATGTAGTGACAAGAAATGAAAAGCACTTACTTGGCTCTTACCCCTTATGTCTCTTTTACTCATAACCAGAGACATAGAACTATGAGTGTTATAGAAAAAAGACTCTAGAATGGGTTAGATTTGTGTAGCCAAAGCACATGGGTGGAGTCTCTAAAGTTGTTGTCTCTGCATATAGATAGAGCATGATCTCCATGAAAGTCTGCTAAGCTAACATTCAGGAAGAAAGGTTGGATGATGTCAGTACACAGATGAACTATGACTTGGAAATTATGGCGATACAAAGAAGGATAATTATAAGGGTAAACTGAGTCTAAAGGTAGTTACCAAATACTTGGAGTATTAAGGAAAGAAATTCTGCTGTTCTTTATTTATGATAAAGAATTCTTCTCCTATGTCCCCCTTTTGAGAATGTCGAAGAACAAACGTGAGGTGTCCAGGATTCACTGGATTACCCTCCCAACTCCATCTTTTGTCTCAGTCCCTTTCTTAAGCATCTTTACCTACGGTTTTTAAATCAACACTCTCCCTCTCAGATACGACCTGGCAAGTTATCTGGGTCCTACTGAAGGCCCACAAATGTGGCTTACTACAGATTGGCCCTGAAATGTGGGACTACTACATAGGGCTATGACATTGAAGGACAACTTTTTTTTTTTGCTTCTGAGATTGTGTGAACTTGCTTAATATTATTTCCTGCTTATTAATGTGATGCATTTTTAAAATGTAATTCATTCCTGTGTTCATTAAGCAAAACAGTGATTTTACCTGTCCATGAGCAGACAGTCACAGATTCCCAGTAAGATTTACAGTCCCATGCAGTGTGTATTCAGTCAAGGGTCACCACGTTGTGAAAATGTCTACATCTATTCATCTTTAGTCTTTATTGAGAATCAGTCTCTAGCATGCTCCCTGTTAAGGCAGAAGTAGTGCTTCACTGAAACACTGCCATCTTGTGTCCAGTTAACACATTTGTGGTGTTTGCACGGGTTCCATTGCTTCCCTGCAGTATACATGTGTCAAATTATGAAAAAGTCTAGACTAATGGAAGCATCCATCCCTGAACTGAACTAAAATTCCTGGTGTGGAAATCATGCCAGAAAAGATTCAGGAAAACTGGCCCTTGTTACATATGCTACTCTCCTAGGTTTATTTGTACTTGAAATGAAAAATGCACACAACCAAGAGTTCAAGATGGGGGAACCCTCAGAGACAGCTGACTCCAGCTCAAGGGAGCTCATGGACAATGGCCCAACAGTCAGGGGGCCTGCATGGTTCTGAACTAGGTCCTTTGCATGTGTGTTACTGTCCTTTAGCTTTGACTCTCAGTAAAACATCTGACAGTGAGAGCAGGACTTCTCCCTGGTGCTTAGTTCGCATTTGGTAACCTATTTCCCATACTTGATTATCTGCCCTGCCTAGATGATAATTCAGGTAAATTGAAGAACTGGGTCCTGCCTCAACTTGATGTGTCATGCTTTTTTCAAGCCTAAGGGAAGCCTGTATCTTTCTGAAAGAAGATGGAGAAGTGGATAGGAAGGGGAGTAAATGGGGCAAAGCAGCGGAGGGAAGGAGAGGAGGGATTGGTATGTAAAATAAATTTAAAAAGTGTTAATTAAATAAAAATAAACTGCAAATGCGCTACTTAAAGAAAAAGGAAAGAGCCGGTTGTTGGTAGTACACGCCTTCAGTCCCTGCACTCGGGAGGCAGAGGCAGGTGGATCTCTGGGAGTTCGAGGTTGGGATGGATCAATCGACAGCCTCCCAAACAATACAGAGAAACCATGTCTCATAAAACCAAAAAGAATAAAAATTGCATGCTCAGGCCTGGAGAATTAGTGCTATACTTTGGGAACCCAGCTTGGCATTGATACGCATGTGGGAGGACATTTCTTCCTTCTAAATCAAATTTTGTCTACATCTGTGTCCTCACTGCACTTTAGAAATATTATGAGGAGTAGACTGAGAAAATGTGCCATTCAGGGCAATTGCACAGAAGAGTGGTTTTAACTTCTATTTTTTCAGTGTATTCTAGTGTTTATATTCTATTTTCAGTACCTCACAATGTTCCAATGTAACATTGCATTATGGTGATTTCCCAAGTAAGAACCTTGCTAGGCCAGGACCTAACATGTCATGGATCTCCATGAATTATGCTATGTAAATTGAAATGTAAGACACTGAAGAATTCTATGATCTTTATTTTATGAATCAACTTCATTTCAATTTCAGATGTGTCTGATATATCAAGTGTATCTGTGTGAGTGTCGAAGATGAGTTATTTTCTTGAACATTTTTATATGCATTCTCAGAGGAGTTCTTCAAGATTGTCTCACCTCTTCCCAGGAATGCAATGTGATGTGGATGGAGTTCAACACTATAGAATTGGAGTGAGTTTCAATTTTTTGTGACATTCTTGAACAACAACTTACAGAAAAGTGTGTGTGTGTGTATATATGTATATATAAAGCATTGGTTTTTAAATGACAACGAAAATTGCTGATACTAATATTGTCTTAATTAGAATATCATACAAACCAAAAAAATCAGAAAAAAAAGGAATACTGGAATAATGAGTAAGTGGAAAAGCAAAACAGCCACAAGAATTTCCTTCAAAAGCAAATCAAGTATCAAGTGAGATCCTAAGTAATGACATCAAATATAAGCCTCAAAGCATTACAATCAAAAGGGAAGAACCATAAAGTAAGTCTATAACCCCACCATGAAACTCACATCATTCTTTAAAAAAAAGACCTTTTACTGACAAATACAGACTGAAAAATGAAAGTAGGAAATATCTATAGACCATGCTAATACAGAGCATAAGGAAAGAATAGACTTGCATTAATAATATATAATTTTCTGTTTCAATAATTCATTTCACATATTTAATTTGATAATTGCAAATGAAAAGAAAGAATCTCTTTTCTTCAGGGATATGGGTCCTAAGAAGTTATCCAGTGGGATGGTACCACACTATGCACATACAGGGAACAAGCACTAGATGAACTCAATGGGTGTTGCTTTAAAACCAGCAACCATACAAACACAGATAGCACATGGAGTTGGAAAGGAAAAAGTAGGTATAAGGCCTTGAGGAATAATTGGTAGTGGATTGGATCAATAATAGTATTCTCATCAAGGAATATTAAATAAAATATTTACATAAAAATGAATTGGAAAAATCATGACTCTCGTGGTGGATGTCCACTGATTTTTTGACGTTTTCCTTCTCTACTGAAACATGACCTGTCTCCCTCTACATACTGTATTAGCTACACCCAAAATATATCTGTAGGCTTTGCTCTACCAAAATTTAGTTCACAATGGTTTCTAATGTTCTATTTTATCTCTACCCTTATCAGTATCAATGGGTTACTTGAAATGTGCTATTTAATTTCCAAACACTTGGCGGTATTCTGCTATTTGGTACGTAACCTCTACATTATTTTTTGGCCAGCAAATAAATCATGTAGTTTCAATCCCTACAGGTTAACTGCTGTATATTTAACTCTCTGACTGTATGAACTGTCTAAGAGAACACTGCTTGTCCACCGATAAAACTTCCACTGCATTGGCGAGTGTAATGGCAGTACAGGAGTCAATTTGGTCGAATCAGTTGCTCTAATCTAGGCCATTTTTTACCTTGTCATATTAGCTAATAGGAAGTGAGCATTGCACTTTACAACTCTGATTGTAGATTTACCTTATTTTAATGTTCTCAGCTTCTGCTCCATGCATTTTATGACTCTCTTATTAAGTGCTTACACAGAGAATATCATCTCCTCTGGACCAGGGTCCCTTTACTCATTGTAAAATGACTCCTCTATCTAACAGTTACACTGGTTTTGACTTAACATCTAATCTTCTTTTAGCCCCAAGTGACTTAAAGGTTAAGGGGGAAGAAAAACTTCTCCTTCAGAATGGCATGGCTATTGGTCACAGTCAACACTACCTTTATTAGCCTACCCAACATCCACCCACTTAAAACTGGTGGATACTAATGTGTCTAGGTCAAGAAGCTCTCCTGGTTTCTGTTTCTCTGTGCTGTGCTTCATTGCTGCTCCCCCTTAGGAGTCCATGTTTCATGTAAATTTTCTTTAATTCTTTCAAGGTGTGTGTGTGTGTGTGTGTGTGTGTGTGTGTGTCTTTGTGTGTGTGTGTGAGATAAGCACCTCCATTAGTCACCCTAGTTCCATCTGCAGACATTCCAGGCTATTTTTTTGATGGTGTGTCATTTCAGGATTATCAAACCTGAGTGATGATGGGATTTTTCTGTCTTTTCTCCATATTGCTATCATTACTGCTTATCTAAAGTTACCGAATCCTCACAATTCTACTTGGAATTGATGAATTGGTTTCATTTTTAAAGGCAAGGATTCACATTTATTCTACTAGTTTCTATGTGTCTTTTTCTTTTCTTTCATTTCACCAAAGTCATTATCTTTATATGCTAGCAGATTGTTCCTTGATTGAATGTTCACTGCCAGCAAAGGCTTATAAAGCCCAGTCAAGGGCATTTGACCTTAGTGTGTCTGCAAAGGTAATGGCTATGTTTGGGGCACAGTGAGAGGGCTCTACATATGAGTTGCAAGAGCATTGTGAACTTCTTCTGTAAGAAGGAATCTGCAGCAAGCATGCTGCTAAAGATGTGTTTGTTCTCAGTTAAGCAAGGGTGGGGGCAGAGAGGTGATGGAGGCATGGGGGACAGGGAGAGAGAGAGACTGGGGAAGGAGGAAAATGGAAAGGACATCTCAGATTCAAGAACCATCTGGCCAGAAGATTAAACTGAACTTCAAATTGATTTGTGCTCTTCTAGATCTCTACAAAAATACTAATGAGAAAATGGTTGGAAGACAGGTTTTTCCCCTGGCTTCCTGGATTCAATAAAACACACTTTAAAGATTCAGTTTCCCTGGGTGTAGCCTAGTGACGATGGCCCGTAGTCACTCAGCAGCTGGCGATATTGGGAGGATGTCGCCATGCTAGTAGATGGTGATGGTGAGTGGACACTTCCAGCGATGAGGGCAGCGGCGGGCATGTTCGCTGTCAAATTCGGCTTGTACGACATCCTCGCGGGCAGCGGGCCCGCCGGGCAGAGCCGGGCCAGGCCGCCAGCCCGGCGGAGGCGACGGCGAGGCCAAGGCCCGGCCGGGCGGGCCCACGTCCCCGCGCCCGTCCGAGCGCCCACCGGTCGCCCGTGCACTTTTTGTTGTCGCCGGCTCTGGCAGCGCTGGCAAATATGGCCGTCCCTCACCCTGCCGCCTCCGCAGTATATCACCCATACATGGGGCGCGAGGCACAGAGGCGGCAGCAAACTTTGAGCCCAGCCGATGCTGGGCCTGGCCGAGAATGGGAGGGGGCAGCGGCATAGAGAGGCAGCTCCTCCAGCGGCCGCGCTCTGCACAGCGCTGCAGCCCGCAACTTGCCAAAGTTTGGGGGGCTGCAGTCCCCACGGCGCTCCCGCCAGGCCCTGGCCTCCAGCGCGATCGAAGAAGAGGCAGACTCCCTTGGTTAAGTACTGAGCTGAACTGAAGAAAGCCAGTAACAGAGAGGGAGGACTGATGACCAAAGGGGTTAAGACTGGGCTGGTTTAACCCCCAGAAACAGTTGACCTGACAAAGGTTAACTCTTGAATCCCAGGCTGATGCCTGGGAATCCAGCATGGGACTGATCAAGACCCCCTGAATCTGGATGTCAGTGAGGAGTAGGTAATCTATTGAGCCTTGGGCAGCAGATCAGTACCCATCACGAGTATACACACGGACTTTGGACTCCCATCCAACAATGTGAGGTGCACTCTCATCCTGAACCCTTGGGGAAGCGTCTAGGCCCTACCCGATATGAAATGACAGACTATGGAAACCCCCATGGAGGGCCTTACCCTCCGTGGGGAAATGAGGGGATGATGGGGATTTGGGTGGAGGGCATGGGACGAGGGGAGGGAAAGGGAGTGGGACCTGGAACTGACTTGTGAAGCAACCTTGTTTCTTATCTAAATTTAAACTGAAAAATAAATGAATAAAAAAAAAGATTCAGTTTCCTCGTTTTGCCAATTTCAGAGAGCAGGGCTGCTTCCAACTTATGATTTTATATTCAAATGGTAATGGCCTCCAAATTTGCTAGTTTTATTATGTGATCTCTTTTTCGAAAGAAAATTACTCTTCCACGTTGCATGGCCTATTTTTCATTAGGATAAGAGTCAACACAGTACAGATTAGCATAGAAACATGAGGTGTGCTCTAGATAAAAAGAACACATAGATTTGCTTCACAGTCTTTATCCTGCACTGGCCGCAAGAGGGCAATGTTGCACATAGTGGCCACTTTTGTGTCTGTAGGTGTTAACTCTGGCTGAGTTCTTAGAACATCTGTTAAGTGAAGAAGTAAAGACAGCCAGAGGTTAGAAACTTCCCAGGACCAGGACCACTTCTCCAGTGTTATTATATATTAGAATTTTATCTAAACAAGGAAAGTGTATAGTCAACTTTGTGCCTTTGTCTTCAAGAACTTAGAACTTCATGTGCCAAGCTTTTCCAGAAAATCAGCAGAAGTATTCTTCACAGCGCTCAACCATGCTTCCTGTCCTTATCTTGTTGCTGGAGATGCATTTTTTCCTTGATGAGTTAAACATCCTTATTATTTGTAGATGCACCCAAAAAAGTGTTTTTCTCACTTGAATTCTAGCAATAACATTCTTTTTCCATCAAGTTTGCATCACATTTATTGATTTATCATTGATTTTGCAGGACACATCCAAGCACAGTCAGTGTCCCAGGGTGATGCCCATGTCACCGTCTTCGAAGGAGACTCAGTGGAGCTCAGATGCAACTATTCCTATGGTGGAACTACTTACCTCTTCTGGTACATAACAAAAGGAAGAGGAAAAAAACAAGTCTGCTGCCTCTCATTCCTCATGTTGTCTGCTAATTTGAGACAGACTGTCATGGGAAGCAGGCTCTGTCACCAAAGCATTTCCTTTCTGGATCTCACTGAGAATGGCTGGAGCAAGAAGAGCTGTGACCTCATAGGAATTCTGCTTGTACAACTGAGGCACAGAATCATGTGTGATCAATGCAGTATTATTTCTCCTTCTGTAAGTGTAACCAATGTTCCATAAATACACAAATGAGAAAGTGGAAAAACCCAAAGCTTTAGACAGTTTTATTTATTATTTGACAAATTATGACATCCTTTAAGTATATTCATGTAAATAAATATATCTCTACTCAAATGTAAAATTTCAAATAAAATTTAAAATATGTATACCTGGATCCACCCTGTATCAGCTCTAATCTACAGGGCCTATCTATTCTGGACTGATGTCTTTGGGGCTGTGTTTGGAACCTGCTGAACAGCCCCTGGGTCTGACTCTGAGTGGGGGAGTGTGGATCAGGGAAGTCCTAGCTACCCAGCAGCATAAAGGACGAGACAGAGACAGCATATCATCTCAGGAGGGCTCTCAGTTCACACTGGAGAAGACAGGTTATTCAGGAATCCTCTTAAATAGCTTTCCAAATATGGAGCTACTGGCAGAAGACATCTATTATCACATATATAGGGCTGACTACGATACACTTCTTTTAACCCCAGAGATGATTATAGAAAGCCTTAGAAAGCACATGAACAAGTCCTCAGACATTCCATAATGGCAAGTCTTTAGGCACATCCCACTAATCCCCAGACACATCCCACTAGCTCTCATGATGGGTGTGAGGCCTAGGTCTATTGTTACACAAATTAGAAACCATTTTCCACTGTGGCCAGGCCATCCGGAGGTATCCAGCTGACACCTAAAAACAATAGGAGAATAGAGCTCCTGGAATTGAGCTGAGGCCTATATCTGAAATATCATATTTGGACCCCAACACATTTACCAATAAACTTACTATTGTCCTTGTTTTTCAACTCAATGTTATTCCCTTTCATTCTCTGAAAACAAGGTTGATGAATTTTGTTTCCCGAATTTTCACTTTGAATTTCTAATACATAAGTGTATGTTATACAGTGTAGCTCTGTTTTTATATAAGTGTGTATATATATGTATATGTATATGCATATATATGTATATGTATATATTCAAAAATAAATCATTGTATGATGATTGCTAGGTTTGCTTTTTTCTAAAAAAAATTGGAGACAGGGATGTCATAAAACCTGTTTCAGTGATTTTTCAGTGATTTTCAGTGATTTTAACTGATGTGCATCATCTCGATTTAAGAATATGCAATATGTCACTTCTGATGGGCATTTGGGTAGGGCAATGCCAGCAGAAGTAATCACAATCAAAAGTCAAGTTCACAAAGGTTGGTAGGTCACCACCAGTCATGTTTCCTAGGTGATACTTCAGCCCTGTGTACAGTTCAGTCTTCTTTGGCAGACTTTGCCACCTCTCCTACCAAGTCAAGTCACATGTCAGGGGAAGGGGATTTCCATTCAATTCCATGGGTATTAAATATCTTCAATTTCTGCATTTCTCTAGGAATCCAAGTTATATGGTCTTTTCTTAGTTAATTGAATGTTTCTGTGGAGAGACATTACAGCCTAGTCAACTTACAGAAGAAAGAGTTTATGTGGGGCTTACAATTTCAGTGAGTTAGAGTCCATGTCAACAATGATGGAGAGCATGATGCTGGGGCATGGTAATGGAGCAATAGCTGAGATCATCCATCTTGAGACGCAATCACAAGGCAGAGAAAGTAACAAGACCATGCCTCCTAACTCTTCCTAGGTTTATCATCTGAGAACCAAGTACTCAAGCATAGGAGCCTATATATACCATTTTTTCAAACGACCAGAGGTTTTTTTTTACTATTATTAGTATTTTTGAGGTGATGGAGACTGACCGCTAAAGCCACATGCATAGTAGGCTATGTGCTCTAACACTGAGTAACACAATATTCAACTAATTCCAATAATACACATATAATATGAAACTGTCATTTTTTTCTTCACAAAACTTTTATCAGATTGAGTTTCTTAGGATAAATGTTTCAAATGTGAAATAAATGTCTATTGCAAGTAGTGGAATTCCTTTAAACAAACAGCATTTGTTTATTAATTTTTCCATTTTTAATTTTTGATTTCATTTATATTCCAAACACACATATCCCTCCCATCCCTCCTCTCAGTCCCCTTGCCTCCTTCATTTACTAATTTAAGAAATATATGTTAGCTATCTTTTAGGTTTATGACGCCTAAGTGTAGGGTAACATAATAGGAGTTTGTCTCTTTCCCCCAAAGTCATCAGGTCGTGACTAAACATGTGTTGAATTCCTTGTTTGTATGATTCTTCAGTGGACTATCACATAGCCTAATCTAGCTACACAAGAAACTTAGAAATTGAATGGAATGGAGTTCCTAGGTAAGACAATTAAAAGTGCAAATAAGGCTATCACAGTTATTCTTCAGAATTACAGAAGCACCATTCAAAACTACCAGGTGTATTAGGCAAAATAAAGAAGCTTGGAATGACACTTCATCACTGACTTTGAGAATGTAGGTCAACAATCTTCTGAGGTTAGCAAATTGCCTAAAATGGGGGTGGGGGAAGGTTGCATCTCCCTGACACATATGCATTTCCTGTTTAATTCTCAGCTCAAACTCATCTTTTCACTATGACCTTAACCTTTTCTAATTTAAGAAATGAAGATTCACACACACCACTGGCTCAGAAAGTGAACCCTTCTCCAGGACTAGTGATTGTACTCTTGTAAATGTTTCAAAAGTGGGATGACACTTGGAGCTTATGTCTTGTTCTATGATACTGACAAATTTTAGGCACAATTTTTCCTATGAGACAGAATGCACACTGACCCACACTGAATTGTTGTTATTAATTTCTCTTTTTAGGAGAAACCAGTGGAGATTTTGTGACACAGACAGAAGGTCAAGTAACACTCTCTGAAGGGACTTCTGTTACTGTGAAATGTTCCTATGAAACCAAACAGTACCCAGCCCTGTTCTGGAACATGAAGTATTCCAGAGAAGGTCCATCGCACCTCTTCAGGGTCTCGAAGGCCAACGAGAAGGGAAGCAGCAGAGGTTTTGAAGCTACATGTGATGGAGGATCCAATTCCATCCACTTGCAGAAAGCCTCGGTCCAACAGTCAGACTTGGCTGTGTACTACTGTGCTCTGGGTGACACAGTGTCACAACCTGCAGGGGGAGATGTGCACAACAAACACTGAGAAGCACGGGTGTCACTGCAGATTGTATCTGAGATCACTCATTTAGGAACCAGGGGCAGGTCTGCTATTGTTGATACTCAATGCACACCCAGGCACTGCTGCAGTGTAAACCAAGCAAGTCAACACTAAGAACATATAGAGTAATAGGGACTGAGCATTCCTTGCTCTAGTCTTGAACAGAAAGAGCAAAAACAGTCATCCACCATAGTGATTTGCTTTATTTTTTTGTGAGATGTGCTTTCCAGTAGCCCATGATGACCTTAATTCCGCATGAAGCTGGGGTTGGATTTGGATTCATTTTTTTATATTTTATTTTCCAGTTTAAATTTAGATAAGAACCGAGGTTGCTTCACAAGTCAGTTCCAGGTCCCTCTCCCATTCCCTCCCCTCCTCCCGTGCCCTCCCCCAACCCCCCCATTATCCCCTCATTCCCCCAGGGAGGGTGAGGTCCTCCATGGGGGTGTCCATAGTCTGTCATTTCATATAGGGCAGGGCCTAGACCCTTCCCCAAGAGTTCAGGGTGAGAGTGCACCTCACATTGTTCTATGGGAGTCCAAAGTCGGTTTGTATACTTGGGATGGGTACTGATCTGCTGCCCAGGGCTCAATAGTTTCCCTAGGCCTCCTCACTGACACCCAGATTCAGGGGGTCTTGAACAGTCCCCTGCTGGATTCCCAGGTTGATGCCTGGGATTCAAGAGTTAACCTTTGTCTGGTCAGCTGTTTCTGGGGGTTAAACCAGCCCAGTCTTAATCCCTTTGATCATCAGTCCTCCATCTCTGTTACTGGCTTTCTTGAGTTCAGCTCAGTACTTAACCAAGGGAGTCTGCCTCTTTTTCGATCAGCCACTAAATGAAGTTTCTGTTTCCCAGACTCTCTGGCCATATGAATGTAGGCTGGCACTCCCCAGATCTATGTCTAAAATCCATATATGAGAGAGTACATGCCATGTTTCTCTTTTTGTGACTGGGTTACCCAACTCAGGATGGTTTCTTCTACTGTCATCCATTTGCCTGCGAACCTCATGATTCCGTTATTTTTTTCTGCAGATTAGTACTCCATTGTATAGATGTACCACATTTTCTCTATCCACTCTTTGGGTGAGGGACATCTAGGTTGCTTCCAAGTTCTGGCTATTACAAATAAAGCTGCTATGAACATAGTGGAAAATACATCTTTGTTGTATGAATGGGCATGTTTTGGATATATGCCTAAGAGTGGAGTTGCTGGGTCTTGTGGTAGGTTTATTCCCATTTTTCTGAGGAATCTCCATACTGATTTCCAAAGTGGCTGAACAAGTTGGCACTCCCACCAGCAATGGAGGAGTGTCCCCCTTTCACCACATCCTCTCCTACATAAATTGTCATTAGTGTTTTTGATTTTAGCCATTCTGACAGGAGTGAGATGGTAACTCAGAGTTGTTTTGATTTGCATTTCCCTGATGGCTAAGGATGTTGAGCACTTTCTCAAGTGCCTCTCAGCCATTTTAGACTCCTCTATTGAAAACTCTCTATTTAGTTCTGCAGCCCACTTTTTAATAGGGTCCTTTGGTATTTTGGAGACTTGCTTCTTGAGTTCTTTGAAAATTTTGGAGATCAACCCTCTGTCAGATGTGGGATTAGTGAATATTTTTTCCCATTCTGTGGGTTGCCTTTTTGTCTTGCTGACTGTGTCCTTTGCCTTACAGAAGCTTCTCAGGTGCAGTAGGTCCCATTTATTAATTGTTGATCTCACTGTCTGTGCTACTGGAGTTATGTTCAGGAAGCTGTCTCCTGTACAAATTCGTTCAAGGCTACCACGCACTTTCTCTTCTAAGAGGTTCAGTGTGGCTGGATTTATGTTGAGGTCTTTGATCCATTTGGACTTAAGTTTTGTGCATGGTGATAAACATGGATCGATCTGCATTCTTCTATATGCCAGTCTTCAATTATGCCAGCACCATTTGTTGAAGATGCTTTCTTTATTCCATTGTATATTTTTAGCTTCTTTGTCAAAAATCAGATGTTCGTATGTGTGTGGGTTAATACCCGGGTTTCAATTCGACTCCATTGGTCTACCTGTCTATTTTTGTGCCAATACCAAGCTGTTTTCAGGACTATAGCTCTGTAATAGAGCTTGAGGTCAGGGATGGTGATGCCTCCAGACGTTGCCTTGTTGAACAGGGTTGTTTTGGCTATCCTGGGTCTTTTATTTTTCCATACAAAATTGATAATTGTGCTTTCAAGGTGTGTGAGGAATTGTGCTGGGAATTGATGGGGATTGCATTGAATCTGTAGATTGCTTTTGGCAGGATTGCCATTTTTACTACATTGATTCTTCCTATCCAAGAGCATGGGATATCTTTCCATTTTCTGAGGGCTACTTTAATTTCTTTCTTTAAAGATTCAAAGTTCTTACGATACAGGTCTTTCACTTGTTTGGTTAGGGTTACCCCAAGGCATTTTATGTTGTTTGTAGCAATTGTAAAAGTGATGATTCTCTGATTTCTCTTTCAGCCCTTTTATCATCTGTATATAGTAGGGCAACTGATTTTCTTGAGTTGATCTTGTAGCCTGCCACTTTGCTGAAGGTGTTAATCAGCTGTAAGAGTTCCCTGGTAGAGTTCTTTGGGTCATTGATGTAAACTATCATATCGTCTGCAGACAGTGAAAGTTTGACCTCTTCCTTCCCAATTTGTATCCCCTTGATCCCCATTTGTTGTCGTATGGCAATAGCTAGAACTTCAATTACCATGTTGAAAAGGTATGGGGAGAGTGGATAGCCTTGTTTTGTTCCTGATTTTAGAGGAATTGCGTTGAGTTTCTGTCCATTTAATTTGAGGTTGGCTGTTGGTTTACTGTACATAGCTTTTATTATGTTTAAGTATGTCCTTGTTATCCCAGATCTCTCCAAGACCTTTATCATGAAGGGGTGTTGGATTTTGTCAAAGGCTTTGTCAGCATCTAGTGAGATGATCATGTGGTTTTTGTTTTTCAGCTTGTTTATATGGTGGATAACGTTGATGGATTTTCATATGTTGAACCATCCCTGCATCCCTGGAATGAAACCTACTTGATCGTGGGGAATGATTGTTTTGATGTGTTCTTGGATCTGATTTGCCAGTATTTTATTGAGTATTTTTGCATCAATGTTCATGAGGGATATTGGTCTGAAGTTCTCTTTCTTAGTGGTATCTTTGTGTGGCTTGGGCATCAAGGTTATTGAAGCCTCATAGAAAGAGTTTGGCAAAGACCCTTCTGCTTCTATTGTGTGGAACACTTTGAGAAGAATTGGTATAAGCTGTTCTTTGAATTTCTGGTAGAATTCTGCACTGAGGCCATCTGGACCTGGACTTTTTTTGGTTGGGAGACTTTTGGTGACTGCTTCTATTTCCATAGGGTTTATAGGTCTATTTAAATTACTTATCTGTTCTTGATTTAGTTTTGGCAAATGATAGCTGTCCAGGAAGTCATCCATTTCCTTTAAATTTTCGAATTTTGTGGAGTACAGGTTTTCAAAGTATGACCTAATGATTCTCTGGATTTCCTCAGAGTCTGTTGTCATGTCCCCCTTTTCATTTCTGATTTTGTTAATTTGCGTGTTCACTCTCTGCTGTTTGGTAAGTTTGGACAAAGGTTTGTCTATCTTGTTGATTTTCTTAAAGAACCAACTCTTCGTTGCATTGATTCTTTGCATTGTTTTCCTGGTTTCTACTTTATTGATTTCAGCCCTCAATTTGATTATTTCCTGGCATCTATTCCTCCTGGGGGAGTTTGCTTATTTGCGTTCCAGAGCTTTCAGCCGTGATGTTAATTCTCTGGTATAACTGTTCTCCTGTTTCTTCATGTGAGCACTTAGTGCTTTGAGCTTCCCCCGTAGCACTGCTTTCAAAGTGTCCCATAGGTTTGGGTATGTTGTGTCTTCATTCTCGTTGAATTCGAGGAAGTCTTTAATTTCTTTTTTTTGTTTCCTCTTTGACCCAGGGATGGTGCAGTTGAGCATTATTCAATTTCCATGAGTTTGTAGGTTTTCTGCGATTTGTGTTGTTGTTGAATTCTAATTTTAAAGCATGGTGGTCTGATAACATGCATGGAGTTATTCCAATTTTTTCTAGCTGCTGAGGTTTGATATGTTGCCAAGTATGTGGTCGGTTTTTGAGAAGGTTCCATGTGGTGGTGAGAAGAAGTTATATTCTTTTTTATGTGGATGAAATGTTCTATAGATATCTGTTAATCCCAGTTGGGTCATTACTTCTATTAGACCCTTTGCTTCTTTGTTGAGTTTCTGTCTGGTATTCCTGTCTAGTGGTGAGAGGGGTGTGTTGAAATCTCCCACTATAACTGTGTGGGGCTTTAGATGAGATTTAAGTTCTAATAATATTTATTTAACGAATGTGGATGCCTTTGTATTTGGGGCATAGATGTTCAGGATAGACACTTCATCTTGGTGGGTTTCACCTGTGATGTGTATGTAATGACCTCCTTCATCTCTTTTGATTGATTTTATTTTAAAGTCTAGTTTGTTAGATATTAGGATTGCTACCCGTGCTTGTTTCTTGGGTCCATTTGATTGAAAAATTTTTTCCCAACCTTTAACTCTCAGGTAATATCTGTCTTTGAGGGTGAGGTGTGTTTCTTGTATGCAGCAGAAGGAAGGGTTCTGTCTTCGAATCCATTCTGCTAGTCTGTGTCTTTTTATGGGTGAGTTAAGGCCATTAATATTGAGGGATATTAATGACCATTGATTGCTCATGCTTCTCCGATTTGCGATGGTTGTTGTTGGTGGAATTATGTGTGGAATTTCACCCCTTTGTTCTTTTGGCTGTTGGTAGAGAGGGATTCTCTAATGCTTATGTTTTTCTGGTTGTAGTTGGCTTCCTTGGTTTGGAGTTTTCCTTCCAAAATTTTCTGTAGGGCTGGGTTAGTGGACACATATTGCTTGAATCTAGTTTTGTCATGGAATATCTTGTTTTCTCCATCTATAGTGATTGAGAGCTTTGCCGGTTATAGTAGTCTGGGCTGGCATCCATGGTCTCTTAGTGTAGGTAGAATATCTATCCAGGACCTTCTGGCTTTCAGAGTTTCCATGGAGAAGTCAGGTGTAATTCTGATAGGTCTGCCTTTATATCTTACTTGACCTTTTTCCTTAGCTGCTCTTAATATTCTTTCTTTATTCTGTATGTTTGGGGTCTTGATTATTATGTGGTGAGGGGATTTTTTTGTGGTCCACTCTATTTGGTGTTCTGTAGGCTTCTTGTACCTTCATTGGCATGTCTTTCTTAAGGTTGGGAAAGTTTACTTCTATGATTTTGTTGAATATGCCTTCTGCCCCTTTGAGGTGGATTTCTTCTCCTTCTTCTATACCTATTATTCTTAGGTTTGGTCTTTTCATTGTGTCCCATATTTCCTGGATGTTTTGTGTTAAGGATTTGTTGGATTTAAGGTTTTCTTTGGTTGATAAATCCATTTCTCCTAGTGTATCTTCAACACTTGAGATTCTCTCTTCCTTCTCTTCTATTCTGTTGGTAATACTTTTATTGGTAGTGCCTGGCTGTTTGTCCAGCTTTTCTATTTTCTGCCTTTCTTCAGATTGTGTTTTTTTAATGTCTCTATTTCAGTTTTCAACCTTTGCAGTGGTTGCATTGCTTCTTGCAATTTTCTGTTTATCTTTTCATCCATTTGTTGCCTTTTATGAATTTTTTGGTTTGTTCTTTCTTCCATTTCTTGCATTTTTTTGGTTTGCTTTTTGTTCCATTTCTCGCATTTTGTGCTTTGTTTCTTCTTCCATTTCCTTCCTTTTTTGGTTTGTTTCTTCTTCCATTTTTTCATTTTTGCTTTGTTTTTTTTTGTACCATTTCCTGCCTTTTTTGGTATGTTTCTTTTTCCAATTCTTGCACTTTTTGCATTTTTTTTCTTCCAATTCTTGCATTTTTTAGTTTGTTTATTCTTCTATTTCTTGCATGTTTTGGTTTGTTTTTTCTTCCATATCTTTGAGGGATTTTCCTAAATCCTCTTTTAGGGCCTCTACCATTTTCATGAAAGTGCTTTTAAGGTCGTTCTCTTCTGCTTCGTTCGCATTGGAATGTTGGGGTCTTGCTGGTGTGGAGTCTCTAGAATCTGGCAGTGTCATACTTGTTTTTCTGTAGCTGACTGTGTTTTTGTATTGTCTCTTTCCAATGTCTTCTTCTAGTGGGTGCAGAAAGAGCCACTTACTGGTCTGGGGACCAGAGTTCCCTTTTGGTGGGTGCTAGCAAGTCCGATAATCTGGTGGTTCTTCTATTCCTTGTCCAAATGCTGGTCCTGATTAGGAACAGCTACTCTCCTGGTCTCCCTGCCTCCTCTGGTTTCCTGGTCTCGTTGGTGGGAAAGAAGATCTGGAGTCTGGGGTGCTTGGCTCCCACCGGGATTGGGAGTTCTGTGCAGTTCCCAGGCGATCTGCAGGCACTGAGAAGCAGCCCAGGAAGCCGGCCTGTTTACCTGATGCTGCCAGAGGAACAGCTGCTTCCCTGGACTCCCAGCCTCCTCTCCTTTCCTGGTCTCGTTGGTGGTAGAGAAGATCTGGAGTCTGGGGTGCTTGGCTCCCACCGGGATTGGGAGCTCTGTGCAGTTCCCAGGCGATCTGCAGGCACTGGAACACAGGGCGGGAAGCCGGCCTGTTTACCTGATGCAGCAGGGGGAACAGCTGCTTCCCTGGACTCCCAGCCTCCTCTTAGTTCCTGGTCTCATTGGTGGTAGAGAAGATCTGGAGTCTGGGGTGCTTGGCTCCCACCGGGATTGGGAGCTCTGTGCAGTTCCCAGGCGATCTGCAGGCACTGGAACACAGGCCGGGAAGCCGGCCTGTTTACCTGATGCTGCAGGGGGAACAGCTCGGATTTGGATTCTTGTTCTG
>NW_024430809.1:0-28853 GCF_017639785.1 Mesocricetus auratus
CAGTCTGAGTGAGGGACAGAGCTCTGGATCATCTGATTGTTCCTCCTCCAATGTTAAGTATACCTCTTTTAAGAGAACTAATTATTCAGCTGCTCCAATTTGTGTTTGGCTGCCCTTTATTTGGGTTGTGAGTAATACCTTAGGTAAGAATCAGAAAGAAATAAATTGCTCTGCTTAGAATTGTTTTTATGCATTATGCTGGGATGCTATTAAGCACCCTTTTGCTTTGGTAATGTGCATGCCTCGATTTGTTCCAGTTCCTGTTGAGGTGCCAAGTAGTTTGAGTTTGTTTAGGGAAAAGCGAGATTTTTGGGATCTCTGCTATTATTGTGGGCCTGATAGCCGCCGCCGCCGCGGTTACTGCTTCGGTTACCGCCTCGGCCCTTGCACTCTCCGCCACTGTGCAGACAACTCAAACCATTAATGAACTATCGGCCACTGTGACCATGGCCCTAGATAAATAGGCCACTGCCAATTCTCAGATACAAGGAGGCCTGATGTTGGTAAACCAACAGATTAATTTGGTTCAGGAACAATTGGATATATTGTGGCAGATGGCCCAATTGGGATGTGAACAAAAGTTGCCTGGCCTTTGTGTCACTTCAGTACAATATGAGAATTTTACAAGAGCAGCTAACCTGTCAAAAGCTCTGTCTCAACATTTATTACAGAATTGGAATTTTGAGTTTGAGCAGACATTCCGTGAGTTGAGAGTGGTGATCCTGCAAGTGAATTAGACGCGTCTGGATCTTTCTCTGATGGAAGGCCTCTCCTCCTGGATTTCATCTGCATTTTCTTATTTTAAGGAATGGGAGAGGGTGGGATCATTTAGCCTAGTTCTCTGCTGTGGAATAGTGTTGATGCTTTGGATGGTGTGTAAGCTCAGAGCCCAAACAAAAGAGACAAAGTGATGGTGGCACAAGCACTTGCTGCCTTAGAACACGGAGCCTCCCTGACATTTGGTTAACCATGTTAAAGCAATAGGTCGCTGGCCTCCCGGCTCTTGCACCTCACGAGGCTAGTCTCATTGCACGGGATAGAGTGGATAGGCTTCAGCAGCCCAAGGAGTTGCAAGGCTAAGCACTGCACAGGAGAGGTCTGCGGTATAACGACTTTCTCCTGGGAGATAAGTCATCTTGCATGAAGGTTCTATGTCATGATCTCCTTCCCCCAGAAAAACGACATCGGGACTGGTCAGGGCTCCCTCTGGGGATAAGACCCTGGAGAGGAGCTTTGTACATGTTCCAAATTTGCACATGGGGATTTGACCTCTATCTCCACTCCAAAGTTGTGGGTGTCCTATGGCTTCAAAAATAAATGAATAGGGGGAGATGTGAGGAGCCGCCCTCGCTATCGCTATCGCCATTAGAAGATGGCGCTGAAATCCGCTGTCAGTTGGAGTTCACCATTTAAGCTGTGCCTCTCCCGTGGCGTCATCTGGGGTGATGAGCAAACCACCAATCCCGGCTCTACACATCTCACTCGGAGCTCCTAGGCTTATATAAGGGGCTGGGTTTCTTAGCTTGGGGTCTCCCTTTCAGAAGCTGATCATCTATCTCTCAAGATGTATTAAAGCTTTACTGCAGAAGGATTTGAGTGTCCTGCGTCGTTCTTGCTGGCTAGACGGTAGCGTGGGACACCCAGGAAGAACAGTTAATAAATTACTGTCCATGTTTAAATTTAAACTGAACTACTAGTGCTAGGTTACCATTGTGCCATGCTACATTACAAGTAGTGGGTATGACTACATCACCTGAGTGTAGCTCAGAACATCTCAAAAGCAGTGATGATGAGGGGAACACAGAACCTTTTAATACTCAAAAAGTTATTACCAGTCAAGAAATTATGTTACCCTCATGTCAGAAAATTGGAAAGGACTGTGTCATTTTTAGCTGGGGATATTGTGACTAATTCTCCACCCACATCACCTAATCCAAACACATGGAAGTCAGAGTTACCCATGTGGTAGAAAAATGGCCCCTATGTAAAATGAAATTGGATGCTGCTCATCAGGTGGTTCAAGAGCAATTTTCGCCTGGACATATTGAAGTTTCCACCTTCACTTTGAATGTAACATTTTGTTATGAAGAAAAAACTAAAGAAAATTTTACCTGTTACAGTATTTGCGAGAGGTAATTAAAATTCTGTTGGTTATGGATGCTGCTAAACCAAGAATGCACACTCCAGTAGGAATCCCCAAAGATTGGTTCAATTCTTTGTAAAAGGACGGAATGTTAATTTTACCATTATCAACTCTCAAATTGCTTAGTTAAAACAGAAAACTGATGATTGGAAATGGAAAGATGGGGAAAACCATGAGGGTCTTTTTCAACCTTTTGTTTTAATTCCAAGATTGTCTAGAGCTGTACTGTCACAAGAAATTTCAATTAAGTAAGTTTCATTTCAAAAATGAATCATTTCTTGGGGAAAAAGGATGACGAAAAGATGGAAGTATGTTCATTATGTATCATGTGTCCACAATGTTTTTTGTGAAATGTTATGGTAAATGCCTGATTTTGAACCAGTTGAATTGCTTTGGATATTAGTAAAAGTATATTTTAATAGCTTTGAATAGTTAAGAAGGTACCTAAGTTGCTTTTGATATAGCCAAAAAGGTCATCCAGCCAGTCAATTTGTTATCATGAAAGGTTGATTTAAGTCCTTAGAAACACTCAATGAAAAGTAACAGAAGATTAAAACATGGCCTAACAGCCAAATAAGTCTTTATGGATGATTCTATACAGATCAGCCAAGGAGAGTCTGTAGGAATTCTCATAAAGTTTTATAATTGAAAAAGGAATTCTAGAGGAAAAAAAGGTTTTGAGAAGAAACCTCAGGGAAACTGCCACCCTGTTAGATCCCATCTACAAAGAAATCATTGTAGATACAAATTTGTAAATGTCAGCTAAGATACAAATGAGGCTTTGTCCACAAGTGAGAGATTTATAGATTGGATTATAGATTGGATAAGAAAAACAAATATTTACAAACTACAACTAATTTTAAAAAGGTATTTGGGACACAGTATAGATTGCCATCTTTGAATGATTTTCAGAATTTTTTGGGAAATATTCAATAGTCACTTAACTCAGGTAGAGAGAGGTCTGCATTATCATAACTTTCACCATTGAAATGACAGAAGTATTGGTGGGCGATTTGATTTAACTAAAGAGACTGTTCATTAAAATTTTCAAACAATGAGTTATACCCACAATATTATCTATGATTATTAAAAAATCCTTGAGACCTATTTCCTCGCTATTTATGGCAAATGGTTGTTACTCATATTGCACAATTTGACAAGTTAAAATATGTGCACATGGCAGTTGAGAGGTATTCTGTTTTTTTGATGGCCACTGTACAAATGGGTAAAGCTACCATTCATGTGTCAAAAGGTAGGAAAAGTGGGGAGTAACGTCCTGAAGTCCGCAAGTGATTCATTATATCAAGCACTCCTCATTTCAGTTTTTTAAAATATGGATTCCAGTGAGCAATCTACTACAGACAGATTCTGACATGATGGAACTCGAGGGAGTTTTGCTCAGGTCAAATGGAAACATCCATGCACTACCCAGTGTAGAAGACCTGATGCTGCCCTAATTTGGTGTCACATGCATTTTGTGTTTTCTGACAGGAAAATAAGCTCCATGACTGCCAGAACATTTGGTGAGATGCATGGTTCAGAGAAAACATGGAACTGAGCCTGTGGGAACATGCCCAAGTCCAAGAAGTTACACGGGTAGATTCTCAAACTGTGTTGTATAGTTTGTTTTCAATAAGGTACAGGTTTAGAATATCACACAGCTTTCTATCGTTAGTTTTCAATAATTTAAGCATGTAGTTTGTCACACAGTATTGTATCGTTTGTTTTCATGTAGTTACACTTATAGATTCTCATACATTGTTGTGTGAGAGTCTACACGTGTACGTTATTGAAAACAAATGCTACAACGCTGTGTGATAATCTACACGTGTACATTATTGAAAATTAACGATAGAATGCTGGGTGAGATTCAACACGTGCATTTTATCGAAAAACTTCTGTGTGAGAGTCTACATGTGTACCTATATAAATAATGATTCAACATTGTGTGTGAATCTATAAGTGTAACTACTTGAAAACAAACCATACAACACTCTGTGAGAAACTACATGCATAACCTTTTGAAAACAAACGAAACAACTCTGTGTAAGAATCTATAAGAGATACATCTTGAAAACCAACGATACAACATTGCTGTGTGAGAATCTACAGGTGTAACTTACTGAAAACTAAAGTTACAAGGCTCTGTGTGATTCTACACGTGTAACTTAATGAAAACTAACAATACAAAAATGTGTGAGCTTCTACACTTGCTTCTTATTTAAAACTAATGCTACAACGCCATGTGATAATCTACACGTGTACGTTATTGAAAACTAACGAAACAACACTGTGTGAGATTCAACATGTGTACCTCATGGAAAACTATCAATACAACGCTGTATGAGAATCTAAATTTGTACCATATAGATAACTAAAGATTTAAAAATGTGTTACAATCTATAGTTTGTAACTTACTTGAAAACAAGCTGATACAACACTGTGTGAGAAACTACACTGTGTAAATTCTTGAAAAACTAATAATACAACGCTGTGTGATAATCTACACATGCATCTTTTTGAAAACTAAGAATACAACACTGTGTGAGATTCTACAAGTGGAATTTATTGAAAACTAAATATACAACACTGTGTAAGTATCTACACGTGTAACTTATTGAAAAGTAAAGATACAACACAGTGTGAGTATCTACAAATATTAATTCTTCAAAGCAAACGATACAACACTGTGTGAGAATCTACATGTGCAAATTCTTGGATAATATCCATACAACACTGTGTGAGATTCTACACTTGCACCTCATTGAAAACTAGCAATACAAGCTGTGTGAGAATCTACAGGTGTAACTTATTGAAAACTGAAGATAAAAATTGTGTAAGTATCTACATGTGTAACTTAATAAAAAGTAATGATACAACACAGTTTAACAATCTACCCTTGTACCTTCCTGGAAACTATCGACACAACATTGTGTAAGAAACTAAATGTGTAATTTCTTGAAAACTATCGATACAACACTGTATGAGAATCTACACTTATAACTTATTGAAAAGTGACAATACAACACTGAGTGAGAAACTAAACGTGTAACTTTTAGAAAACTAAAGATACAATACTGTGTGAGAAACTACATGTGAAACTTGTGGGAAACTAATGATATAAAACTACGAGATAATATACACATGTAACTTATTCAAAACTAGCCTTGTAACCTTGTGTAAGAAACTACACCTGTAACTTCTTGCACACTATCGATACAACACTGTGTGAGAAAGTAAATGTGTAACTTGTTGAAAACTAACAAAACATCTCTATGTGAGAACCTATAAGCGATAATTCATGAAAACCATCAATACAACACTGTGTGAGGAACTACATGGGTAACTTCTTGATAACTAATGATACAATGCTGTGTGAGATTCTACATGTGTACCTTATTTAAAACTAGCAAACAAACCTGTGTGAGGTTCTACACGTGTAACTTATTGAAAACTAATGACACAACACATTGTGTGATTATAGAGGTGTAACTTATTGAAAACTAACAATATAATGCTGTGTGAAATTCTACACATGTAACTTATTGAAAACTAACGATACAGAGATGTGTGAGATTCTACATGTGCACCTTATTGAAACTATCGTCACAACACTGTGTGAGTAACTACATGTGTAATTTCTTGCAAACTAATGATACAACACAGTGTGAGAACCTACACTTGGACCTTATTGAAAACTAATGATACAATACTTTGTGAGAATCTGGAAGCATAACTTCTTGAAAACTAACGATATACAAATTCGGTGAGAAACTACACGTCTGCCTTCTTGAAAACTAATGACACATCACTGTGTGAGAAACTACACGTGTAACTTCTTGAAAAGAAACGATACAACAATGTGTGAGAATCGCCACGTGTATCTTCTTGAAAACTAACGATACAACGCTGTGTGAGATTCTACAAGTGGACCTTATTGAAAACCAACGATACAAGGCTGTGTGAGGTTCTACACGTGTACCATATTGAAAACAAATGACACAATGCTGTGTGAGATTCTACACCTGTACCTTAATGAAAATTAACGATAGAACGTTGTGTGAGATTCTACACCTTTACCTTATTGAAAACTAACGATTCAAAGCTGTGTGAGAATATACAGCTGGACCTTTTTGAAAACTATGAATACAACTCTGTTTGAGGATCTACAAGTGTAGCTCATTGAAAATAAATGACACCACACAGTTTGAGAATCTACCCGTATAACTTCTTGGAAAATATCGATACAACACTGTGTGAGAAAACACATGGGTAATTCCTTGAAACCTAATGATACAAAACTGTGTGAGAATCTATAAGTGTAACTAAGTTGTAAACTAGCAATACAACACTGTGTGAGCAACTACATGCATAGCTTCTTGAAATCTAACGAAACAACGCTGTTTGAGATTCTACACATGTACCTTATAGACATCTAACGACACAACTCTGTGTGAGAATCTACAGGTGTAACTTATAGAAAACCAAAGATGCAACACTATGTAATTATCTACAAGTGTAACTTATTGCAAACTAATGATACAACACAGTTTTATAATCTACCCGTGTAACTTCTTGGAAACTACTGAAACAACACTGTGTGAGAAACTACATGGGTTAATTTCGTGAAAACTAACGAAAGAACACTGTGTGAGATTCTAAACGTGTAACTTAATTAAAAACAAATGCTATTACACTGTGTTATAATCTACAAGTGTAACGAATTGAAAACTATAGATGCAATGCTGTGTGAGATTCTACATGTATACCTTATTGAAAACTAAAGATACAAGGATGTGTGAGATTCTACATGTGTACATTATTGAAAAATAATGATACAACGCTTTTGAGAATCTACACGTGTACCTTATTGAAAACTAACGATACAACGCTGTGTGAGAATGTACAGGTGTATGTTTTAGAAAACTAAAGATACAACACTGTGTATGTATCTACACGTGTACCTTATTGAAAACTAAAAATCCAACACAGTGTGAGAATCTACACTTTTAACTTATTGAAATCTATCGACACAACAGTGTGGGAGAAATTACATGCGTAATTTCTTGGAAACTAACAATGCAAAACTGTGTGAGTATCTACACTTATAACTTATTGAAACATAATGATACAATACTTTGTGATAATCTGTAAGTGTAACTTCTTGATAACTAAGGATACCACACTGGCTGAGAAACTACATGTCTACCTTCTTGAAAACTAACGATACCACACTGTGTGAGAAAATACATGTGTAACTTATTGTATAGTAACGATACAACAAGGGCATCTGCTCCACTATGTTCATAGCAGCATTATTTGTAATAGCCAGACCTGGAAGCAACCTAGATGCCCCTCAACTGAACAGTGGATAGAGAAAATATGGTACATTTACACAATGGAGTATTACTCAGCAGAAAAATCAATGGAATCTTGAAATTCGCAGTTAAATGGATAGCACTGGAAGAAACCATCCTGAGTGAGGTAAACCAGTCACAAAAAGACAAACATAGAATGTACTCACTCATATATGGATTTTAAACATGTATTAGGAGAGTGCCACTCTGCACTTCAATCTGACAGAGAGTCTGGGAAACAGGAAAGAACCTAAAAGATGTACATGGTGCCCAAGAGAAGAGAAATGAGGCAAGATCCTATGAACAGATGGGGAACACGGCGAGGGGTGGGAGGAGGGTGCCCTGGAAAATAGAGAGGGGAAGAAGAGGAAGAGAGAGTAGGACGTGGATGAAAAAGAAGGTCGATGGGGGGGTGGTAGGATATTTGGAAGAGGGAATCATAGCTTAGAAGACAGATGAGGCACCATTGTGACCTCTAGTGATCTAAACGGATGACACCAATTGGAAAGATAAGCAATAGTGTAGAGACCATCTCGAATGCCTATTCCTGATAATGAACTTGATGTCTATAAACATCCTGGAGCCTTCATCCAGTGACTCATGGAAGCAGAGGCAAACACCCACAGTTAAATACTGAACAGAACCCAAGGAACCCAACGACAGAGAGAGAGGAGCAAAGAGCAAATTGGCAAAGAATGGGTTGGCAAAACAAGTAGAGAAACCTGATCTGAACAGGGGAGAGGTCTTGGACACCAGACACACAGCTGGAAGGCCAGCATTGGACCGATCCAGACCCTTTGAATTTGAGGGTCAATGAGAAGTCCTGGGCTACCTATGGGGTCCTGAGCAGTGGATCATTGTTTATCCCTGGAATACTAACAGACATCGTGGGTCCATAACACAAAGAGGGTTGCTTTCTCTGCCTGGACTCTTAGGGAAGTGCCTGGAATCTACCCTGAATTTAATGATAGACTCTAGTTATCCCCTATGTAGAAGGAATTGGCAATAAGGTGGGAGGATGCAGGGATGGTGGTGGGGTGTGGGAGGTGGGGATTGAGTGGGAACTGGGATTGACATGTAAAACAAGCTATTTAAAATTGAAAAATAAGTGAATAAATAAAAAAAGAAAAGTAATGATACAATGCTGTGTGAGATTCAACACGTGTACCAAATTGAAAACTAGCAATACAAGCTGTGTGAAAAGCTACAGGTATAAGTTATTGAAAACTAAAGATACAACACTGTTTAAGTACCTACACATGTAAGGTATTGAAAAATAGCAATACAAGCTGTGTAACTTATTAAAAACAAACTATACCATAATGTGTGAGATTCTACAGGTGTACCTTTATGAAAACTAACAATACAATGCTGTGTGGAAATCTACATCTGGAACTTATTGAAAACTAACGATACAACTCTTTGAGAATCTACACGAGTAGAAGGATACAATACTGTGTGAGAATCTATAAGAGTACCTACTTGAAAACAAGTGATAAAACACTGTGTGAGAAACTACATGCTTAAATTCTTCAAAAGTAACAATACAATGCTGTGTGAGATTCTACACTTGTACCTTATTGAAAAATAACAATACAATGCTTTGTGGTAATCTACACGTGAAACTTATTGAAAACAAATGAGAAAACGATGTGTGAGATTCAACACATGTACACTCTTCAAAACTAGCCTTATAACATTGTGTGAGAAACTAAATCTGTAACTTCTTGTAATTTATCGATACAACACTGTGTGAGATTCTAAACGTATAACCTTTGAAAACCTACTAAACAACACTGTAAGAGATTCTACAAGTGTTCCTTACTGAAAACTAACGACACATCACGGTGTGTGATTCTACACGTGTAACTTATTAAAACTAAAGCTATAATGCTGTGTGATAATCTATACTTGTATCTTATTTAAAACTAATGATACAACAGTGTGAGATTCCACACATGTACCTTATTGAAAAATAACAATACAAATATGAGTGAGATTCTACACTTGTACCTTATTGAAAAATAATGATACAACGTTGTGTGAGAATCTACACGTGTACTTATTGATAACAAACGATACAGCATTGTGTGAGATTCTCCACGTGTACATAATTGAACACTAACGACACATCGCTGTGTGAGAATCTACAGGTGTAACTTATTAAAAACTAAAGATACAACAGAGTGTGAGAATCTACCCTTGTAACTTCTAGGAATCTATCGACACAAGACTGTGTGACAAACTATATGTGTATTTTCTTAAAAACTAACGATACAATGCTTTGTGAGAATCTACACGTGTACCTGATTGATAATTAACGATACAACGATGTGTGAGAATCTATAAGTATAACTACTTGAAAACAAACGATACAACACTGTGTGAGAAACTACATGCGTAAATTCTTGAAAAATAACGATAAAACACAAGTGTGAGATTCTACACGTGTACATTTTTGAAAACTATTGATACAATGCTGTGTGAGAATCTACATGTGTAACTTATTGAAAATTAAGGATACAAAGCTGTATGAGAATTTCAGGTGTAAATTATTAAAAATAACGATACAACGCTGTTTGCGAATCTACACTTGTACCTCTTTGAAAACGAGAATCTACCTGTGTTACTTTTTGGAAAATATCAATACAACACTGTGTGAGATATTACATGCGTAATTTTTTGAAAACTAACGATACAAAAATGTGTGAGAATCTATAAGTGTAACTACTTGAAAACTAGTGATACAACACTGTTTGAGAAACTACATGCATAGCTTCTTGAAAACTAAGAAAACAATGCTGTTTCAGAATCTATACATGTATGTAATTAAAAACTAACGAAACAACTCTGTGTGAGAATCTACAGGTGTAACTTATTGAAAATTAAAGATACAACACTGTGCAAGTATCTAATCATGTAACTTATTGAAAACTGATGATCCAACCCTGTGTTAGAAGCTACGTTTGTAAATTATTGAAAACGCATGATACAATGTTGAGTAGTAATCTATAAGTATACCTTATTGAAGACTAACAACACAATGCTGAGTGAGATTCCACACGAGTAGCTTATTGAAAACTAAAGCTACAATGCTGTGTGATAATCTACATATGTATCTTATTGATAACTAACGATAGAGCGATGTGTGTGGTCCTACACGTGTACGTTATTGAAAACTAAAGTCACAACACCATGTGAGAATCTACAGGTGTAACTTTTAAAAACTAAAGATAAAACATTGTGTAAGTATCTACACGTGTAACTTATTGAATACTAAAGATACAATACTGTGTGAGAATCTACACGTGTAACTTATTGTAAACTAACGATACAGTGCTGTGTGAGATTCTACACGTGTACCTTGTTGAAAACTAATGATACAACAGTTTGTGAAATTCTACATGTGTACCTTATTGAAAACTAACGATGCAATGACTGTGTGAGAAACTACAGGTGTAACTTACTTGAAAACTAATGATACAACACAGTTTGAGGATATACCCATGTAACTTTCTTGAAAAATAATCGATACAACACAGTGTGAGAATCTACACGTGTAACTTATTGTAAACTAACAATACAATGCTGTGTGATAATCTATATGTGTAACTACTTGAAAACTAGTGATACAACGCTTTGAAAAACTACATGCGTAGCTTCTTGAAAACTAAGGAAACAACCCTCTTTGAGTTCCTATACGTGTACCATATTGAAAACTAACGATACAACTCTGTGTGAGATTCTACACGTGTACCTCATTAAAAACTAAGGATACAATGACTGTGTGAAAATCTATACATGTGACCTTATTTGATAACTAACGATTCAACACTGTCTTAGAATCTACAGTCTGTTTGAATCTATATGCTTAACTTCTTTAAAATTATGTACACAACACTGTCTGAGAATGTACACGTGTAACATCTTGAAATCTAATGATACAACACTGTGTGAAAATCTATAAGCGAAACTTATTGAAAACTGACGAAACAACACTGTGTGAGAAACTACATGTGTAACTTCTTGAAAAATAATGATAAAACATAGTGTGTGTAACTTCTTGGAAACTAATGATACAAAGCTGCCTGTACATCTATACGTGTAACTTATTGAAAACAATAGAAACAACACTTTGTGGGAAACTACGTGAGTAACATCTTAAAAACAAATGATAAAATATTGTGTGAGAATCTATATTTGTAACTTATTGACAACTAATGATACAGCACTCTTGTGAATCTATATATATAACTTCTTGAAATCTAACAAAAAAAGACTGAGTTCTAAAATGAATGCATAACTTACTTGAAAACTAACAATACAACACTGTGTAAGAATCCACACATATAACTTTTTGAAAACGAATGAGACATCTCTGAGTGAGAATCTACATACATAAATTTTTGAAAACTAACGGTACAACACAGTGTGAGAATCTCCACTTGTAACTTATAAAAATTAATGACAATACAATGTTTGAGAAACTACATGTTTAACGTCTTGAAATCTAACAATACAACACTGTGAGAGAATCTACATGTGCAACATCCTAAAAACAAATGATAAAACACTGTGTGAGTTTCTATGTGAGTATCTTGTTGAAAACGAACAATACAGCACTGTGTGAGAATCTATCTATGTAACTTCTTGAAATTTAACTATACAACTATGAGTTCTAAAATAAATGCATAACTTCTTGAAAACTAAACAAATAAGTCTATATGAGAAACTACATTAGTAACTTCTGGAAAACTAACGATAAAACACTTTCTGAGAATCTACACATGTAAATTATTGAAAATCAACGATACAACAACTGTGTGAGAATCTACACGTGTAACGTATTGAAAAATAATTATACAACTCTGTGTGAGAATCTATAACCGTAACTTCTTGAAAACTACAGATACAAAACTGTCTTGATAATCTACCCATGCAACTTCTTGAAAACTAACGATACAACACTGTCTGAGTATCTAAACATGTAACTTGTTGAAAATTAACGAAACAACACTGTCTGAGAATCTACTGGTGGAACTAATTGAAAACTAACGATAAAACTGTCTGTGAGAAACTACATGGGTAAGTTCTTGAAAATGATTGATACAACACAATGGGAGAAACTATATGAGTAACTTCTTGAATACTAATGATTCAAAGCTGCCTGCACATCTATACTCGTTACTTATTGAAACAAACGAAAAAACACTTTGTGGGAAACTACTTGAGTAACACCTTGAAACCAGCACTGAGTGAGAATCCACACGTGTATCTTATTGAAAACTAATGATACAGCACTGTGTGAGAATCTATACAAGTAACTCCTTGAAATCCAAATATACAACACTGAGTTATAAACTGATTGCATAATTCTTGAAAACTAACGATACAACACTGTCTGAGGATCTATACATGTAACTTATTGAAAATTAAAGATACATCACTGTGTGAGAATCTACAAGTGTAACTACTTAGAAACCAACGATACAACTCTGTGTGAGAAACTTCATATGTAACTACTTGAAAACTAACGATGCAACACTATCTCAGAATCTACACCTGAATCTTATTGAAAAGTAACTACACAACACTGTGTTTCAATTTATAAGCATAACTTCTTGAAAATAGAGAACACAATACTGACTGAGAATCTATAATTATACCTTTTTGAAAATTAAATATACAAAACTGTGTGAGAATCTACACGTGTAACCTATTGAAAATTAAAGATAGAACACTGTTTGAAAATCTACACGTGAACTTATTGAAAACAAATGATACAAAACTGTGTGAATAACTACGCATGTAATGTCTTGAAATCTAACGATACAAAGCTGACTGTACATCTATATGTGTAAGTTATTGAAAACAAGGGAATCAACACTTTTTGAAACTATGTGAGTAACATCTTGAACACAAAAGATACAACATTAAGTGAGAATCTATATTAGTATCTTATTGAAAACTAATTATACAGTACTGTGTTAGAATCTATATATGAAACTTCTTGAAATATAATGATACAACACTGTATGAGATTCCATATGTGTAACTTATTGAAAACTAATGATTAACCACTGAATGAGAATCTATATGCATAAGTTCTTGAACACTAACCATACAACACTGTGTGAGAAACTACATGTGTAACTACTTGAAAACTCACAATACAACACTGTATGTGTATCATACTGAAAAGTAACGATAAAACATTTTGTTTGCATCTATATGTTTAACTTCTTGAAAATAAAGGACACAACACTGTCTGAGAATCCACACATGTAACTTATTGAAAACTAATGATAGAACACTTAGTGAGAATCTATATACGTAATTTCTTGTATACTAACGATAAAATTCATTGTGAGAATCTCCATGTGAAACTGATAAAAATTAACAACACAACTCTGTTTTAGAAATTATGTGTGTACCATCTTGAAAACTAACGATACAAAACTGTGAGAGAATCTACATGTGTAACTTCTTAAAAGGAAACGATACAAGACAGTGTGAGAATCCACACGTGTAACTTATTGAAAACTAAGGATACAACACTGTGTGAGTATCTATGGGCGTTACATCTTGAAAACAAATGTTACAACACTGTATGAAAATATTTCTACCTAAAATCTTTAAATATAACAATACAACTCTGGGTTCTAAAGTGAATGCATAACTTCTTGAAAACAAAGGAAATTACTCTGTGTGATAAACTACATTAGTAACATCTGGAAAACTAATGAACAACACTGTCTAAGAATCTCCACGTGTAACATATTAAAACTAACGATACAGCACTGTCTGAGAATCTATATACGTAACTTTTTGAAAACTAACTATAAAACACTGAATTCTAAATTGAATGCATAACTTCTTAAAAAATAACGATACAACACTGAGTGAGAATCTATATACGTATGTTCTTTAAAACTAACGATACAGCACCTTGTGAGAATCTTTCTAAGTAATTTCTTGAAATAACTTCTTGAAAACTAACAATACAAAACTGTGAGAGAATCTACATTTGTAATTTCTTAAAAACAAGGGTACAAAGCTGTATGAGTATCTATGTGATTATCTTCTTGAAAACTATCAATACAGCATTATGTGAGAATTTTTTTGGAGTTTATTTTTTTATTTATTTATTGTTCAGTTTACATTTAGATAAGAAACAAGGTTGCTTCACAAGCAAGTTCCAGGTCCCTCTCCCTTTCCCTCCCCTCCTTCCGTGCACTCCCCCACCCTCCATTATTCCCTGATTTCCCCAGGGAGGGTGAGGCCTTCCATGGGATTGTCCATAGTCTGTCATTTCATATAGGGCATTGGGCAGGGCCTAGACCCTTCCCCAGGAGTTCAGAGTGAGACTGCACCTCACATTGTTGGATGGGAGTCCAAAGTCTGTGTGTATATTCAGGATGGGTACTGATCTGCTGCCCAAGGCTCAATAGATTACCTAGGCCTCCTCACTGACACTCACAGGCACGGGGACTTGATCAGTCCCATGCTGGATTCCCAGGCTGATCCCTGGGATTCAAGAGTTAACCTTTGTCAGGTCAGCTGTTTCTGGGGGTTAAACCAGCCCAGTCTTAATCCCTTTGGTCATCAGTCCTCCCTCTCTGTTACTGGCTTTCTTGGGTTCAGCTCAGTACTTAACAGATGGAGTCTGCCTCTTCTTCGATCAGCCACTGAATGAAGTTTCTGTTTCCCAGACTCTCTGGCCATGGGATTGTATGCTGGCACTCCACAGATCTATGTCTAAAATCCATATATGAGAGAGTACATGCCATGTTTCTCTTTTTGTGACTGTGTTACCTCACTCAGGATGGTTTCTTCAAGTGTCATCCATTTGCCTGCCAATCTCAGGATTCCATTGTTCTTTTCTGCTGAATAGTACTCCATTGTGTAAATGCACCATATTTTCTCTATCCACTCTTCTGTTGAGGGACATGTAGGTTGCTTCCACGTTCTGGCTATTACAAATAATGCTGCTATGAATATAGTGGAACAGACATCTTTGTTGTATGAATGTGCATCTTTTGAATATATGCCTAAGAGTGTAGTTGCTGGGTCTTGTGGTAGGTTTATTTCCATTTTTCTGAGGAAGCTCCATACTGATTTCCAAAGTGGCTGAATCATTTGGCACTCCCCCCAGCAATGGAGGAGTGTTCCCCTTTCACCACATCCTCTCCAGCATAAATTTTCGTTTGGGTTTTTGATTTTAGCCATTCTGACAGGAGTGAGATGGTATCTCATAGTTGTTTTGATTTGCATTTCCCAGATGTCTAAGGAAGTTGAGCACTTTCTCAAGAGCCTATCAGCCATTTTAGACTCCTCTATTGAAAATTCTCTATTTATTTCTGCAGCCCACTTTTTAATTGGGTCCTTTGATATTTTGGAGGCTTGCTTCTTGAGTTCTTTGTAAATTTTGGAGTCTACAGGTGTAACTTATTGAATACTGAAGATTCACCGCTGTGTGAGATTCGACACTTGTAGCTAACGATACAGCAATGTATGAGAATCTATAATTCTAACTACTTGAAAACACGTGATACAACACTGTTTGAGAAACAACATGGGTAAATTCTTGAAAACTAACGACACAACGCTGTGTGACATTCTACACGTGTACCATATTGAGAACAAACAATACAACACTGTGTGAGAATCTACACGTGTACCTTATTGAAATCTAACGATACAACACAGTTTGAGAATCCACATGTGTAACCTATTGGAAACTATCGATACCACACTGTGTGAGAATCTACATGAGTAATGTTTTTTGAAAACTAATGGTACATAACTGTGTGAGAATTTACACGTGCAACTTCTTGAAAATTAACGATACAACACTATGAGAATCTACTAAGGTTACTTCTCCAAAACTGCCGGTACAACACTGTGTGAGAATCTCCATGTGTAACTTCTTGGAAACTATCAAAAAAATACAGTGTGAGAAAATACATGCGTATATTATTGAAAACAAATGACACAACAGTGTATGCGAATCTTAAGTGATACATCTTAAAAACCATCAAACTTTTGAATCCCAGGAATCAGCCTGGGAATCCAGCATGTGACTGATCAAGACTCCCTGAATTTGGGTGTCAGTGAGGATGCCTAGGTAATTTATTGAGCCTTGGGCAGTAGATCAGTATTCAACCTGAGTATACACACTGACTTTGGTCTCCCATCAAACAATGTGAGATGCACTCTCACCCTGAATTCTTGCAGAAAGATCTAGGCCCTGCCCTGGATGAAATAACACCCTGAGGGGATAATGGGGGATTGGGGGGAGGGCACTGGTGGAGGGAAGGGAAATGGAGAGGTTCCAGGAACTGATTTATGAAGCAACCTTGTTTCTAATCTAAATTTAAACTTTAAAATAAATAAAAAATAAAATAATAAAAAATAACTAAAAAAGGAAACTAACGATAAAACACTGTCTGAGAATCTATACATGTAACTTATTGAAAATTAACGATACAAAATTGTGTGACAATCTTCACGTATAACTTATTGAAAACTAATGATACAAAGCTGTGTGAGAATCTACTTATGTAACTTCTTCAAAAATAGCATTATAAACTTGTGTGAGAAACTACATCGGTAACTTCTTGGAAACTAACGATACAATACTGTGTGGGATTCTACACATGTACCTTATTGAAAACTAACGATACAATACTTTGTGAGAAACTGCATGCTTAACTGCTTGAAAACTAATGATACCACGCTGTGTGGGATACTACACGTGTACCTTATTGAAAATAATTGATACAACGCTGTGTGAGAATCTACATGTGTAGCATATTGAAAACTAACGATACAAAACTGTGTGAGAGACTACATGTGTAACATGGAAAACTAACGATATAACCCTGCGTGAGAATCTACACATGTAACTTCTTCAAAACTAGCCTTATAAACTTGAGTGAGAAACTACATCTGCAACTTCTTGAAAACTAACGATACAATACTATGTGAGAATCTGTAATAATAACTACATGAAAACTAGCAATGCAACACTGTGTGAGAAACAGCATGTGTAACTTCTTGAAAACAAACGATAAAACACTGTGTGAGAAACTACACGCATAACTTCTTGAAAACTAATGAAATAATTCTGTGTAAAAATCTATATTCGTACATTCTGGAAAACTATCGATACAACACTGTCTGAGAATGTACACGTGTATCTTATTGAAAAATAACGATCCAAACCTGTGTGTGAATCTAGATGTGTAACTTCTTGAAAACAAATGATACAACACTTATGAGAAAATACGTGTTTAATTTCTTGAAAACTAACGATACAACACTGTGTGAATATCTATATGCACTGTGTGAATATCTATATGCATATCTTATTGAGTATTAACTGTACCAAACTTTATGCAAAACTGCATGTGTAACTACTAGAAACCTAACTGGTAGGGTTAGGGTTAGGGTTAGGTTTAGGGTTAGGGTTAGTGTTAGAGTTAGGTTTAGTGTTAGGGTTATGTTTAATGTAGGGTTAGCGTTAGTGTTATGTTTAGGGTTAGGTTCTGGTTTAGGTTTAGCCTTATGGTTAGAGTTATGATTCGTATTAGGTTTATTGTTAGGGTTAGAATTAGGTTTAAGTTTCGGGTTAGGGTTAGGGTTAGGGTTAGTGTTGAGAATCTACATGTGTATCGAAAATTAACGATAGAACACTGTATGAGAGTCTATTCGCTTAACTTCTTGAAAACCCACGACAAAACACTGTGTGAGAAACGGAATGGGAAAGTGCTTGAAAACTAACAATACAACACTGAGTTCGAAACTCCATGCAAACCTTCTTGAAAACTAATGAAATAACTCTCTGTGTGAAACTACATTATTATCTTCTTGATAACTAACGATACAACACTATGTGAGAATCTGCCTGGGTAACTTCTTGAAAACTAAATATAATCTAAACGGGTATCTTATTGAAAATTAAGGATACAACACTGTGTGAGAATCTACATAGGTAACTTATTGAAAACTAACGCTGCAAACCTGTGTGAGAATCTACACGTTTAACTTCTTGAAACAAACTATACAATACTGTGTTAGTAACTACGTTTTTAACTTTTTGTAAATAAACCATACAACACTGTGAGAGTATCTATATTCGAAAATTCTTGAAAATTAACGATACAACACTGTGTGAGTAACTATGCATGTAACTTCTTGAAGACTAATGATTCAACACTATGTGAGAAACTACATGTGTGTCTTATTGAAAATTAACAATACAACACTGTGTGAGAATCTACACGAGTAACATATTGCAAACTAATGATACAACCCTGTGTGAGTATCTACAAGTGTAACTTCTTGAAAACAAAATATACAACACTGTGTGAAAAATTACGTGTTTAACTTCTTGAAAACTAACAATACAACACTGAGTTTGAAACTAAAAGCATAACTTCTTGAAAACTAACGATACAACACTGTGCGATAATCTAAATATGTATCTTCTTGAAAACAAACCATACAACACTGTGTGAGAAACTACATGTTCAACTATTTTCTAAACAAACCATACAATACTGTGTGAGAATCTATATTTGAAAATTCTTGAAAACTAATGATACAACATTGTGTGAGAAACTATGCATGTAACTCCTTGAAAACTAATGATACAACACTGTGTGAGAATCTACACGTGGGTCTTCTTGAAAATTAACGATTCAGCACTGTGTGAGAATCTACACGAGTAACATATTGAAAACTAATGATACAACCCTGTGTGAGAATCTATAAGTATAACTTATTGAAAACAAATCATACAACACTGTGTGAAAAACTACATATTTATCTTCTTGAAAACTAATGACACAACACTGTGTGAGAATCTATGTGTGTAACTTCTTGAATACTAACGATACAACCCTGCGTGAGAATCTATATGCGATACTTATTACAATAACTCCACAAATCTCTTTGCAAACCTCCATGTGTAACTACTTGAAACCAAACAGTTAAGGTTAGGGTTAGAGTTACGGTTATGTTTAGTTTTGGGTTAGGATTAGGGTTAGGGTCAGGGTTAGGGTTAAGTTAGGGTTAGGATTAGGGTTTAGATCCTACATGTGTAAATTCTTGACAATTAACGATAGAACACTGTATGAGAATGTATACGACTAACTTCTTAAAAACCAACTTTACAACCCCGTTTGAGAAACCATGTGTTTAACTTATTGAAAACTAACAATAAAGCACTGTGTGAGAAACTACGTGTGTAACTTCTTGAAAACTAACGATACAACTATGTGTGAGAATCTATATCTGTAACTTCTTGAAAAGTAACGATATAACACTGATTTCGAAAATTCACGCAGAACTTATTGAAAACTATCAAAATAAATCCGTGTGAGAAACTACACGTGTATCTTATTGAAAATTAACTTCTTGATAATTAACAATACTGTACTGTGTGAGAATCTATATTCGTTACTTCTTGAAAACTATTGATACATCACTGTGAGAAACTATGTGTGTAACATCTTGTAAACTAACGATAAAAAACTGAGTATCTACATGTGTATCTTATTGAAAATTAACGATAAAACACTGTATGAGAAGCTGCACGTGTAACTCATTGAAAACAGCCCTGTGTGAGAATCTACAAGTGGAACTTCTTGAAAATAAACCATACAACACTGTGTGAGAAACTAGATGTTTATCTTCTTGAAAACTAATGATACAACACTTTGTCAGAATCTATATTCATAATTTCTTGAAAACTAACGATACAACATTGAGTTCGCAGCTACATGCATAATTTCTAGAAAACTAAGAAAAAACACTGTGTGAGAATCTACATGTATAACTTCTTGAAAACAAACGATACAACACTGTGTGACTAACTACATATTTAACCTCTTAAAAACTAATGATACAACACTGTGTGAGGATCTACACGTTATCTTACTGAAAATTACCTTACAAAACTGTTTGGGAATCCATGTGTGGTACTTCTGGAAAACAAACGATAAACTCTCTGTGAGAAACTACATGTTTAACTTATTAAAAACTAACAATACAACACAGTATGATAATCTATAATCGAAACTTCTTGAAAATTAATGATACAACACTGTATGAGAATCTACACTCGTAACATATTGAAAACTAATGATAAACACCTGTCTGAGAATGCACAAGTTTAACTTCTTGAAAACAAACCATACAACACTGTGTGAGAAACTACATGTTTAACTAATTAAAAACTAACAATACAACACTGTGTGATAATCTACATTTGAAACTTCTTGAAAATTAATGATACAACACTGTATGAGAATCTACAATTGTAACATCATATTGCAAACTAATTATAAACACCTGTCTGAGAATGCACAAGACTAACTCCTTGAAAACAACCCATACAAAACTGTGTGAGAAACTAAGTATTTAACTTCTTGAAAATAACGATATATCTCTGTGTGAGAATCACTATTCATAACTTTTTAAAACTAACGATACAACACTGAGTTTGAAACTACAAGCATAACTTCTAGAAAAATAAGGAATTAACTCTGTGTTAGAAACTACATTAGTAGCTTATTGAAAACTAACGATACAACACTGTGTGAGAATCTGTATTCCTAACTTCTTGAAAACTAACGAAACACTCTTTGTGAGAATATACACGTGTATCTTATTGAAATTTAATGATACAAATCTGTGTGGGGATCTACATGTATAACTTATTGAAAACAAACGATACAACACTTTGGGAGTACCTACGTGTTTAACTTCTTAAAATCTAAATATACAACACTTGTAAAAATCTCCAAGTGTATCTTATTGAAAATTAATAAACAACACTTTGTGTGAATGTACACGTGTAACTTCTTGAAAACTAACTATACAAACCTCTGTGAGAATCTTTGTTCATAACTACTTGCAATCAAACCATAAAATACTGAGTTTGAAACAACATGCATAATTTCTTGAAAATAAACCATACCGTTCTGTGTGAGAAACTACTATAGTAACTTCTTGAAAAGTAACGATAAAACACTGTGTGAGAAACTATATTCATAATATCTTGAAAACTAACTATGCAACACTGTGTGAGATTATTCACGTGTAACTTATAGAAAACAAACGATACTACACTGTGTGAGAATCTACACGTGTAGCTTCTTGAAAACACACCATACAACGCTCTGTGTGAAACTATGTGTGAAACTTCTTGAAAACTAACGATACAACCCTGTGTGTGAATCTATATCTGTAACTTCTTGAAAACTAACGACACAACCCTGTGTGAGATTATACATGTGTATCTATTGAAAATTAATGATAAAACACTGTGTAAGAATCTACATGTTTGACTTCTTGAAAACTAACGATCCAGATCTCTGTGAGCATCTCTATTTGTAACTACTTGTAATCAAATGACACAATACTGAGTTTAAATCTACATGCATAACTTCTTGAAAATAAACCATACAACACTGTGTGAGATACTACGATTTTAAATTCTTGAAATCTAATGATACAACACTGTTTGAGTGTCAGTATTCTTAACTTCTTGAAAACTAACGATACAACACTGAGTTCGAAGCTACACACATAACTTCTTGAAAACTAACGAAATAATTCTGTTTGAGAAACTACATTAGCAACTTCTTGAAAACTAACAACACAACACTGTGTGAGAATCTATATTTGTAATTTCTTGGAAACTAATGATACAACACTGTGTGAGATTATACACGTGTATCTTATTGAAACTTAAGGATACAACAATATGTGAGAATCTACACGTGTCACTTACTGAAAACTAATGATACAATCCTATGTGAGAATCTACAAGTTTAACTTCTTGAAAATAAACCATATAACACTGTGTGAGAAACTACGTGTTTAACTTCTTTAAAACTAATGATACAACACTGTGTGAGTGTCGGTATTTGTAACTTCATGAAAACTAACGATACAACATTGATTTTGAAACTACACACATAGCTTCTTGAAAACTCATGGAATAACTCTGTGTGAGAAACCACATTAGTAAATTCTTTAAAACTAATGATACAAAATTGTGTGAGAATCAACACGTGTATCTTAGTGCAATTTAATATACAACATTCTGTGGGAACCTACATGTGTAAATTGTTGAAAACTAACAATACAGCTCAGTGTTAGAAACTACATGTATAAGTTCTTGAAAACAAATGATACAACTCTGAGAATCTATATTCATAACTACTTGAAAACTAACGATACAACAGTGAGTTTGAAACTACACGCATAACTTCTGGAAAACTACTGAAATAACTTTGTGTGAGAAACTACATTAGTAACTTATTGAAAACTAATGATACAACACTGTGTCAGAATCTATACCTGTATCTAAGTGACAATTAACGATACAAAACTGTGTAACTTATTCAAAACTAACGATACAGCACCGTGATAGAAACTACATGCATTAAGTTCTTGAAAACTAACGATACAACACTGTGTGAGAATCTACATTTGTAACTTCTTGTAAACGAATGATACACCACTGTGAGAGTATCTATAAGCATAACATTGTGAAAATTAATGGTATATTACTCTGAGATAATCAACGTGCCTAACTACTTGAAAACAAACTGTATACAACTCTATGAAAACTTCTTGCATAATTCCAAGAAAAGTAACAATAAAACACTGTGTGAAAATCTATAAGCTTATCTTATTGAAAACTAACTGTATAAAGCTCTATGCAAAACTCCAGGCATACCTACATGAAACCTAACTTGTAGGGTTATTGTTAGGGTTAGTGTTAGTATTACGGTTATGTTTAGGGCTAGGGTTAGGTTAGTGTTAGGGTTAGGCCTAGGGTTAGGGTTGGGGTAGAGTTAGGGTTAGTGTTAGAGTTGGGTTAGGGTTAAGGTTAGGGTTGAAAACCTACATGTGCAACTTCTTGAAAATTAATGACAGAATGCTGTTTGAGAATCTAAACGCTTAACTTCTTGAAAACCAATGACACAACCCTGTGTGAGAAACTACATATGAAACTGCTTTAAAACTAACGATACAACACTGTCTGAGAACCTACTTATGTAACTTATTGAAAACTAACGATACAACACTGTGTGATAATCTGCACATATATCTTATTCAAAAATAACAATACATCACAATGTTAGAAACTATATGCGTAAGTTCTTGAAAACCAACGATACAACACTGTGTGAGAATCTACAAGTGATACTTCTTGAAAACTAACGATACCACACTGTGTTAGAATCTATAAGCGCAACTTCTTTAAAATTAAGGGCACAACACTATGTGATAAACTACATGTGTAACTTCTAGTAAACAATCTATATAAAACTCTATGAGAAAGTTCATGCGTAATTCCATGAAAAGTAAGTATACAATACTGTGTGAGAATCTATATGTGTAAATTATTGAAAACTAATTGTACAAAACTCTATGTAAAACTCCATGCGTACCTACTTGAATCCTAACTGGTAGCGTTAGGTTTAGGGTTAGGGTTAGTTTTAGGGTTACGGTTAGTTTTAAGGTTATGGTTAGGTTTAGATTTAGGGTTATTATTAGGTTTAGGGTAGGGTTAGGGTTACGGTTAGGATTAGGGTTGATTAGAGTTATGGTTTGGGTTGAGAACCTACATGTGTAACTTCTCAAACATTAACAATAGAACACTGTTTGAGAATCTATACGCTTAACTTCTTGAAAACTAATGACACACCCCTGTGTGAAAATTTACAAGTGTAACTTCTTCAAAACAAACGATATAACACCTTGTGAGTATCTACAAGTGTAACATTTGAAAACTAACAATACCACACTGTATGAGAATCTACAAGTGTATCTTATTGAAAATTAATGATAAAACTGTATGTGAGAATCTACACGTATAATTTATTGAAAACTAATGACACAACACTGTGTGAGAAACTTCATGTTTACCTTATTGAAAACTAATGATATCACACTGTGTGAGAAACTATATTAGTAACTTCTTGAAAACTAACGATACAACACTGTGTGAGAATCTACACATAAAATTTAATGAAAACTAATGAAATAACTCTGTGTGAGAAACTACAATAGTAAGTTTTGAAAATACCTATACAACACTGTGTGAGAATCTACATGCATAACTTCTTGAAAACTAATGAAATAACTCTGTGCGAGAAACTGCATTAGTATCTTCTTGAAAATTAAAGATACAAAACTGTGGGCAAAACTACACGTGTACCTTATTGAAAACTAAAAATCTAACCCTTTGAGAATCTACAAGTGTAACTTCTTGAAAACTAAGGATACAACACTGAGTTCGAAACTACATGCTTAACATATTGATAACTAGTGAAATAAGTCTGTATGAGAAACTACAATAGTGACTTCTTGAAAACTAATGATAAAACTCTATGGGAGTATCTACACGTGTAACATATTGATAAACTAACGATCCAACCCTGCGTGAAAATCTACAAGTTTAACTTCTTGAAAACAAACGATACAACACTGAGTGATAAACTCTGTGTTTAACTTCTTGAAAACTATGGATACAACCCTGAGTTTGAAACTATACGTGTAACTTATTGGAAACTAATGAAATACTTCTGTATGAGAAACTACAATAGTAACTTCTTGAATCTAACGATACAACACTGTGTGAGAATCTACAAGTATAACTGCTTGAAAACTAATGAAATAATTATTTGTGAGAAACTACATTAGTAACTTCTTGAAAACTAATGATGCAGCTCTATGGAAGAATCTACACTAATGAAAAACACTGTGTAAATCTAAAAGTGTAACTTCTTGAAATCAAGCGATAAACACTGGGTGGTAAACTACTTTTGCAACTTCTTGAAAACAAAAGTTACAACACTGTGTGAGAAATTACATGTGTAACTTCTTGAAAACTAACGATACAATACTTGTGATAATCTACACGTGTATCTTATTGAAAATTAATGATACAACACTGTGTGAGAATCTACACGCATAAGTTCTTGAAAACTAATGAAATAACTCTGTTTGAGAAACTACATTCGTAACTTCTTGAAAACTAACGATACAACACTGTGTGAGAACCTATAAGCGTAACTTCTTGAAAATTCACAGAACAACACTCTGTGATAATCTACATGTGAAACATCTTGTAAAGAAACTATATGAAACTCTATGAGAAACTTCATGTGTAATTCCATGAAAAGCAACGGTACAACACTGTGTGAGAATCTATATGCATAACATATTGAAAATGAACTTTACAAAATTCTATGTAAAACTCTAGGCGTGAGTACTTGAAACCTAACTGGTAGGGTTAGGGTTAGGTTTAGGCTTAGTGTTAGGGTTAGGTTTAGAATTAGGGTTAGGGTTAGGGTTGAGAACCTACAAGTGCAACTTCTCGAAAAATTATGATAGACAGTATTTCAGAATCTATACACTTAACTTCTTGAAAGAAACTATACAACCCTTTGTGAGAAACAACATGCGAAACTGCTTGAAAACTAACGATACTCTACTGTATGAGAATCTTCATGTGTATCTACTTGAAAACAAACAATACAACACTGTGAGAACCTGCGTGTTTAACTTCTTGAAAACTCACAATAAAAATTGTGTTAGAAGCCGGGCGTTGGTGGCGCACGCCTTTAATCCCAGCACTCAGGAGGCAGAGACAGGCGGATCTCTGTAAGTTCTAGGCCAGCCTGGTCTACAAAGTGAGTTCCAGGACAGCCTCCAAAGCCACAGAGAATCCCTGTCTCGAAAAACAAAAAATAATTGTGTTAGAATCAATATCTGTAACTTCCTGGTAACTAACGACACAACACTATGGGAGTATCTTCACTTGTAACTTATTGATAATTAATGATCCAGCCCTTTGTGAGAATCTACAAGTATAAATTCTTGAAAACAAACGATACAAGAATGTGTGAAAAACTACGTGTTTAACTCCTTGAAAAGTAACGATACACACTGAGTTTGAAACTAAATGTATAACTTATTGAAAACTAGTGAAATATCTCTGCATGAGAAACTAAAATAGTAACTTCTTGAAACTAACGATACAACAATAAGTTCGAAACTGCACGCATAACATACTGAAAATTAATGACATAACTCTGTGTGACAAACTACAATAGTAACATCTTGAAAGTAACTGTACAACACTGTGTCAGAATCTACACACATATCATCTTGAAAACTAATGAAATAAGTCTGTGTGAGAAACTACATTAGTAACTTCTTGAAAACTAACGACACAACACTGTGGGAGAATCTACACGTTTACCTTATTGAAAAATAATGATCCAACCCTTTGTGAGAATCTACAAGTGTAAATTCTTGAAAACAAATGATACAACACTGTGTGATAAACTACGTGTTTAACTTCTTGAAAACTAATGATACACCATTGAGTGAGAATTTGCAAGCATAACTGCTTGAAAACCAATGAAATCACTCTGTGTGAAAGACTACATAATAACTTCATGAAAACTAACTATATAACACTGTGGAAGAATCTACACCTGTAATGTATTGAAAACTAACGATCCAACCCTGTGTGAAAATGTACAAGTGCAACTTCTTGAAAACAAACGTTACAAAACTGTGTGAGAAAGTACTTGTGTAACTTCTTGAAAACTAACGATACAACACTGTGTGAGAATCTACACGTGTAACTTATTGAAAAATAACGATACAACACTGTGTGAGAATCTACATTAGAAACTTCTGTTCCATCTCTTATATTCTATTGGTGATACTTGCATCTGTAGTTCCTGATCATTTACCCAGCATTTCTATTTACAGCATCCCTTCATTCTGTGTTTTCCTTATCGGTTCTATTTCAGCTTTCAATTCTTCAACTGTTTGAGATGTTTCCTTAATTTTTCTTGTTGTTTTTTTTCTTGTTGCTCTTTAGATTCTTTGAGAGATTTGTTTATTTCTTGAATTTTTCCCCCTCTTCATGGATTTTTTGTTTGATTTCTTCTATTTCTTTAAGGGATTTCCTTGTTTCTTCTTTGAGGGTCTCCATCATCTTCATGAAATAATTTTAAGGTCTGTCTCCTCTTCTTCGTCTATGTAGTGCTTTTCAGGTCTTGCTGGTGTTGGATCCCTATAATCTGGTGGGGTCATGTTGGTGTTTCTATTGCTGAGTTAGTTCTTATTCTGTCTTCTTCCCATCTCTTCTTCCAGTGGGTGCTGGTGGGGTCTTTCTGTCTCCACTGGTCTCCTTACCTCCTGAAGCTAAAGCTGGGGATGCTGATATGGAGTTTGGGACCTGGAAGGGCTGATGACTTTCCTGAAGCTAGATTCACTGGGGTTGGGGTCTTGGAATGGCTGACGTCTTTGCTGTGTGGGTGGTTCTTCTGGATGCCAGGAGCGGCCCAGAAGATCAAGGGGATGGGTGTTGGGCGGGTGGTCCCCGCCGGAGCCCCAATCTCACCTGAAGCTGTACTAGCTGGGGTTGGGATCTTGGAAGGCTGATGTCTTTCCTGTATGGGCGGGTCTTCTGGATGCCAGGAGCAGCCCCGGAAGATCAAGGGGATGGGTGTTGTGCGGGCAGTCCTCGCACGAGCCCCAATCTCACCTAAAGCAGGCCTTGCTGGGGTTGGGGTCTTGGAAGGGATGATGTCTTTCCTGTGTGGATGGGTCTTCTGGATGCCAGGAGCGGCCCTGAAGCTGGACTCACTGTGGTTGGGGTCTTGGAAGGGATGATGTCTTTCCTGTGTGGGCAGGACTTCTGGATGCCAGGAGCAGCCCCAGAAGATTGAGTGGATGGGTGTTGGGCGGTCTCCCATGTTCTTGGATTGGTAGGATCAACATAATAAAAATGGCAATCTTGCCAAAAAGCATTCTAGAGATTCAATGCAATCCCTATCAAAATTCCACTTTATATGGAAAAACAAAAGGCACAGGATAGCCAAAACAACCCTATACAATAAAGGAACTTCAGGAGGGATCACCATACCTGACTTCAAGCTCTATTATAGAGCTATAATCCTGAAAACAGCTTGGTATTGGCACAAAAAGATGCAGGTAGACCAATGGAACCGAATCGAAAGCCCTAACTCCAGCCCACACACCTATGAACACTTGAATTTTGACAAAGAAACTAAAACTGTACAATGGAAAAAAGAAAGCATCTTCAACAAATGGTGCTGGCATAACTGGGTATTGGTCTGCAGAAGACTCCAGATAGATCCATGTTTTTGCCTTGTACAAAACTTAAGTCCAAATGGATGTAGGATCTCAACATAAATCCTGACACACTGAAACTTTAGAAGAGAAAGTGGGAGATACTCTTCAATTTATGCTGGAGAGGATATGGGGAAAGGGGGACACTC
>NW_024430810.1:0-2701 GCF_017639785.1 Mesocricetus auratus
ATCAATATAGTTCTCTGTGAACACAATTATACACTGTGACATCACTATAGTGCAATATGATATCACAATTATACACTGTGACATCAAAATCCTGCACTATGACATCACAATTATACCGTGGGTCATCAATTTACTGCACTATGACATCACAATTATTGACTGTGTCATCACTATAGTGCTCTATAAACAGAATTATACACTGTGACATAACTTGTTTGCACTGTGACATCACAATTATACACTGTGAGATCAATATAATGGACTGTGACCTACAATTATTCACTGTGACAGCACAATACTGCATTTTGATATCACAATTATTGACACTGATATCACTACAGTGTTCTATGGACACAAGTATACATTGTGACATCACGATAGTTCATTTTCACCTCAAAATTATACACTGTGCGATATGACATCATAATTATACATTGTGACATCAATATACAGCACTATGACATCACAATTATTGACTCTGACATCCATATAGTTCTCTATGAATACAATATTACTTTGTGACAGCACTATAGTGCACTATGACATCACAATATACACTGTGACATCAATTTACTGCACTATGACACCACAATTATTGACTGTGACATAGCTATACTGCTCTACGTACACAATTATACACTGTGACATCAATATAATGGACTTTGACCTGCAATTATTCACTATGACACCACAATACGGCACTATGACATCACATTCATTGACTGTGACATCACTATAGTGCTCTATGAACACAATTATACACTGTGACATCACTATAGTGCGATATGACTACAGAAGTATACACAGTGTCATCAAGAAAATGGACTGTGTCCTACAATTATTGACTGTGACATGACAATACTGTTCTATGACATCACAGTTATTGACTGTGACATCGCTATAGTGCTCTATGGACACAAGAATACATTGTGACATCACGATAATTCATTATCGCTTCACAATTGTATACTGTGACATCACTATAGTGCACTATGACATCGCAATTATACACTGTGACTTTAAAATAATAGACTGTGACCTACGAACACAGATATAAACTGTGACATCACGATAATTCATTATCGCTTCACAATTGTATACTGTGACATCACTATAGTGCACTATGACATCGCAATTATACACTGTGACTTTAAAATAATAGACTGTGACCTACGAACACAGATATAAACTGTGACATCACTAGCTTGCACTGTGACATCAAAATTATACAGTTTGACATGAAAATAATGGACTGTGACCTACAATTATTGTCTGTGACACCACAATTCTCTATTATGACATCACAATGATTGACTTTGACATCACTATAGTGCTTATGAAGACAATTATACACTGTGAGTTAACTACTGCATTATGACATCACAGTTATTGACTGTGACATCAATATATTTCCCTATGAACACAATTATACACTGTGACATCACTATAGTGCAATATGACATCACAATTATACACTGCGAAATCACTATAATGCTCTGTGACATCACAATTATAAACTGTGTTATCAGTATATTGCACTATGACATCATATTTATTGAGTGTGTCATCAGTATAGTGCTCTCTGAACAAAATTATACACTGTGAGTTCTCTACAGTGCAATATGACTTCAGAATTATACACTGTGACATCAATAAAATGCAATGTGACATCATTATCTTGCACTGAGACATCAGCATTTTACACTGTGTTATCAATATACTGCAGTATGACATCACAATTATTGACTGTGACATCACAATCCTGAGCTATTACATCACATTTATTGAGTGTGACATCACTATTGTGCTCCCTGAACACATTTATACACTGTGATTTCACTATAGTGCAATATGACTTCAGATTATACACTGTGACATCAACAAAATGCACTGTGACTTACAATTATTGACTCAACAATACTGTTCTATGACATCACAATTATTGAATGTGACATCACTATAGTACTCTATGGACACAAGTATACACTGTGACATCATGATAGTACATTATCACCCCACAATTATACACGGTGACATCACTATAGTGCAATATGACATCAAAATTATACACCATGGCATCAATATACTGTACTATGTGGTCAAAATTATTGACTCTGACATTACTATAGTGCTCTATGTAGAAAATTATACACTGTGACATCATTATAGTGCAATATGACACCAAAGTTATACAGTGTGTTATCAATATACTGCAGTATGACATCACAATTATTGACTGTGACATCACTATAGTGATCTATGACCACAATTATACATTGTGACATCAATATAGTTCGTTATCATCTCACAATTATACACTGTGACATCACTATAATGTGATATGATGTCACAATCATAAATTGTGACATCAATATACTGCACCAACAATTATTCACTGTGACACCACAATACTGTACTATGACATCACAATTATTGACTGTGACATAGCTATAATGCCTATAAACACAATTATACACTGTGACATCAATATAACGGACTTGACCTAAAATTATTCACAGTGAAACCAAAATACTGCACCATAACATCACATTTATTGACTGTGACATTACTTTATCGCTCTCTGAACACAATTATACACTGTGACATAACTATAGTGCGATATGACATCACAATTATACATTGTGACATCAATAGACTGCATTAGGACATCAAAATTATTGAATGTGACATCACAATCCTG
>NW_024430811.1:0-1215 GCF_017639785.1 Mesocricetus auratus
GACAGTGTTGACTACTTTATTTTCAAGAAGTTATGCATATATATTTTCAAACACTGTTTTGTATCATTATTTTTAAATAACATATACGTGCAGGTTCTCACACAGAGATGTATCGTTAATTTTCAATAAGTTACACCTATAGATTCTCAGACAGCATGGTATCATTAGTTTCCAAGAAGTTACATGTGTAGATTATCAGATAGTGCTGACTCGTTTATTTTCAAGAAGTTAAGCATAGAGTTTCAAACACAGGGTTTTATCATTACTTTTCAACAAGATACAAGTGTAGTTTCTCACAAAGTGTTGTATCGTTAATTTTCAATAAGTTACACATGTAGATTTTCACACAGAGTTGTAACGTTAATGTTCAATAAAGTAAACTTGTAGAGTCTCACACATTGTTGTATCGTAAATTTTCAATAAGTTACACGTGTAGATTCTCAGACAGTTTTGTATCGTTAGTTTACCAGAAGTTACTTATGTAGTTTATAACAGAGTTATTTCGTTAGTTTTCAAGAATTTATGCATTCAGATTAGAACCCAGAGTTTTATCCTTAGATTTCAAGAAGCGAGGTAGATAGATTCCCACACTGTGATGTATCGTTAGTTTTCAAGAACTTACATATATAGATTCTTACACATGTTGTATCGTTAGTTTTCAACAAGTTATGCATTTAGTTTTGAACTCAGTAGTGTATCGTTATTTTTCAAGTAGTTACACATGTAGTGAAATTGTAACATTTCAATATGTTACATGTGTAGATTCTCAGACAGTCTTGTATCGTTATTTTTCCAGATGTTACTAATGTAGTTTCTCACTCAGAGATATTTCGTTAGTTTTCAAGAATTTAAGCATTCAGTTTATAAGCAGACCTGTATAATTAGTTATCAAGAAGTCACGTATATAAATTCTCACACAGTGCTGTATCATTAGTTTTCAATAAGTTATGCACATGAATACTCACACAGTGTTGTATCGTTTGTTTTTAAGAAGTTGCCCATGTAGATTCTCTCATAGCTTTTTATCGTCAGTTTTAAAGATGTTACACATGTATTTTCTCAAACAGTGTTGTGTCGTTAATTTTTGTAAGTTACACCTGGAGATTCTTGTCGCGTCTGCCACGCAGCCTCTGTCCGAGAACGTGCGGAGGGTGTCGGGGATTGACAACACAGAGACTCGTTCAACGATGTAAAGAAACTTTAAGCAGGCTCCAA
>NW_024430812.1:0-9822 GCF_017639785.1 Mesocricetus auratus
CCTATGGGAGGAGCTCTTGTCACTCAGGCTTCATGAACCAATCAAGACATCCAGGCCATCTGCCACTCAGAAACGGTGGTGGGTACTTCCTGCCGCTGTCTTCAGGATTTGCTTTGCAGAGAAACTGTTCTGGCGGTCTTGCTTGCTGTGCTGTGAGTGCTGCTGTAGGGAGCTGAGCAGAGAGGAGCTTGAAAACCACGACATGGTGAGTTTGGGGCTACTATCCAGAGACTGGGAGAACTGCCCAGTCGAGCCATGGGAGCCAGCGTGGAGGGTCCTCCCATGGCTGGTTGGGAGTCAGTGGCCAGAGGCAGAGTTTGCCATGTTCCTTCCTGGTCTCGTAGTGTGCAAGGTCCTGATGTCCTGTGTGGCCATAGTTTATTTCCATGTAATTTTAAAGGTCCTGCATGGTCTTTGGAATTCTCTGGGTCAGCTGGCAGACTCTGAGTGTGTTCACTCTGCTGGCTGTGCCTGTGAAGATCATTGGGAGTGGGACTGTGCTTTTTTTTTCTTTTTGGTTTTACGAGACAGGATTTCTCTGTATTGTTTTGGAGGCTGTCGGTCCAGCCCGGCCTCAAACTTGCAGAGATCCACCTGCCTCTGCCTCCCGAGTGCTGGGATTAAAGGCGTGTGCCACCACCACCCAGCAAGGGACTGTGCTTTTAAATATCCTTGTTGACATTCCTATTAAATGCATGTGACCTTAGTGCTTGGGATGTCATTATAAAACACAGATTTGTCAAACTGAGAGTCCTGGTCTCTTTAGAATCTTCCAGAAGTTCTGCAGTTTGAATGTTTAATATTTATGTTTTGAAATCTTGTGGAGTTAATTGTGTGGAGCTTGACAACAATACTCCTTGTGTAGCGGAGCATTCCACTGCTACATTGTGATATGGAAGTGTAGATGTGATGGCAGTAGAATTGATCTTCTTAGGAGACATTAAGTTACTAAATGGAATTTAGGTCATAGAGGACTGCATCCCAAATACTCCAATGCCAAGTAGTATGCTAACAAAGCCTGTTAGATTACAGTATGATAAGACATAAATGTTTGTTACTCAGGTTTAACCAGTTATATTCCAATACTAAAGGAGACAAACCCATTTTAACAGCAACGGAAAAGCCAATCCCTCCATTAAAAAGCTGTCCCCTAAATGATGCTCAAGGGACCATTATAGGGTCACAACCAATATTAAGTCCTGCTGTTATATAAAGTTGTATTAATTCTAGAAAAGGTTATTCTCCAGTCTTTTGCAAACAGTTCTGTTCAAAGTCTCTAATGATGAGTGATTTGAACCTGTCTGTAGCCCAGGTTTTGCTGTTGTAATCCTGACAAACCATGCTAAATATTGGATAAAATATCTGCAGCCTCTCAGAGTCTTTTTTTTTTTTTTTGGTTTTATGAGACAGGGTTTCTCTGTATTGTTTCAGAGGCTATCGGTCCAGCCTGGCCTCAAACTCACAGAGATCCATCTGCCTCTGTCTCCCGAGTGCTGGGATTAAAGGCGTGTGCCACCAACACCCGGCTGCCTGTCAGAGTCTTAAAATGACTAGTTTGAGTCACATTGTATATTGTCTGTCACAGAATAGGGAAAGGCATGATGCTTGAAGCATGGTTTCCCCCTTCAGTCCAGAAAAGGGGAAACAGTGCACTGTGCACTCTTCAGTTAGAAACAAATGAGATGGTAGCAAGATCATAGTCTGAAGTTGAAGGCAGTGAGATTCGGGTTCTACATTATGAAGTAGGACTAATGGGGAGTGGTGAATAACTTTCTCCGTCTACAATTTCCTTGCTTGCATTCTTTCCATGTGAATGAAAAAAGGCAGAATTGGTGGGTGTACATTTTGTGGAGGATTGATTGAACTGCTAAGCATTCAATTTCCAATTAGAGACCTCTCCTGTGCAGATGTGTGCAATCCTGGCTGACACAGTTGAGTCATCTCAGTGGTTTATGAAATAGTACTCAGTGCCTAATATTTTACATAGGACCAAGTCTTACAGTATCTTATTAATGTCATTCTCTCCATCAGGGAAGTGCATACTCCATATCAAAGTCATTGTAGCTAAGTGTTCTTCCACATATTTTCATCATTCTAAAACATCAATTATTGTTATCATTTAAAATTCATTTTATTTAGATGCATTAATGCCTTTTCTTTTACTTTTCTATGTACCTTGGTTTTAGCATTTCCTTCAATTTTTTTCTCAGTGTTCTTCATTTATTTATTTATATCTGTTTAGAGCAGTGATTCTCAACTTTGGGTGTTTGGGCTTCCTTTGGGGGAATCAAATGAATGAACTTATTACATGACTGGCCTCAGAACATCAGAAAACAGAGATATTTGTATTGTAATTCGTAACAGTAGCAAAGATGCAGTTACGACAATGCAGTAAAAATGACTGTAGAGTTTGGGGGTCATCACATAATGAGGAATTGTATTAAACGGACACAGCATTAGGAAGTTTAAGAGCCACACTACAGAATTTGGAATTTCTTTACACCCATAATCCTGCCTCTGCTGCTCAGGTCTGGAAAGAGAGTCTTGCTGCTCCTGCCTTGTCTGGTTCTTTACTGTTCTGAAGGAAGGAAAAATAGATTAGTGAATGAGGATCCTCCAACTTCTGGAGATTGTATGGTGCTTTTACAAATGTAGTGTGACCTGTGTAAGAATTGAGTTCACTGACCAACAGTAAAGCAGGTTTAGTCACAACAGAGAAAGCCACAGGTCAGAAAGTGGGTGAGTTCCTTTCTGCTGCGACAGTAGTTGTCTTTAAAATTGAGGAGTGAGGTAATTAATTTTAGAAGATCAATAAAAGTTCTGACTGGCCATTTCTTGGGTCCATAGCCCAGGACATGAGGGAAATTGTGTAAAGTATTGAACAGTAAGAGATGCCTTACTGTTTCAGAACTCTGACTGCTATACCAGAGATCCTGAGTTCAATTGGCAGGAAACATTTTTTGGTTCACAACCGTTTATAATGAGATCTGTTGCCCTCTTCTGGCCTGCATGCATATGTTAAGGCAGAAGATTATATGCATAATAAATTAACAATCTTTATAACAAAAGAAGTAGCTATTAAAAAAAAAGAACCAAACTCATCATTAAACTAAATTACTCTAGTTACAGTATTTGAAGCAAAATAGGAGAACAGGATAAATGGTGTGGCCTTTGCTAACCTGGTTGTGTTTTCCAGGTTTGAGATGTTTGTCCCAATGAAATGATATGGGTGGTACTTGGCATGCTTTAGTACAAATCCAAGTCTCTGGAGTCTGTGATCATAAAGGCTCTTTCACCTTTCTAACAGATATTTTGTGTTATACTTACATTGATGCCTGAATCTCTTTTCTTTCTTCAAGCCCGTTTCCCCATAGACTCTTCACTACATTATAATACATGGTCTTTTTCCTAATTAGCCCTAGCTGTCAACACGATATAGCCTAGAGACATCTGAGGGAACGTCAAATGAGTGTGTACCTAGATCAGAATATGTGATTGCTGTGTCTGAGAGAGGTTGTGTTGATTATGATTGATGTTTGCAGTCTGTCCCTATGAGTTGGCCTTATCTCTAAGCAAGTAGGCCTGGCCTGGGAAAGAGAGTGAGCTTAGCACTAGCCAGTAAGAAAGCAAGAGAGATACCTAGGAAGCAATATTTGCTCATGTTTACCTTTTTTTTTTTGCTTGATTTTTGTCGCCTAAGTTCCCACAGGGATTTACAACGACAAAGGGATATCAACCAAATTAATCTGTTTACTACCTGAGTAGCACTTGGTTAGAGAATTTTTTTTTGGTTTTTTTCTAGACAGGGTTTCTCTGTGGCTTTGGAGGCTGTCCTGGAACTCCCTTGGTAGACCAGGCTGGTCCTGAATTTACAGAGATCCGCCTGCCTCTGCCTCCCGAGTGCTGGGATTAAAGGCATGCGCCACCGTGCCACCAATGCCTGACCTTCGGTTAGAGAATTTAATCAGAGCAATAGACAGTTGGAAGAAAATATGGGACATCAAATGTGATTTTGTTGATTTTTTTAAATCTAAGCCAGGGAAGCCACTGACTCATGGCAGTTTTCTTCTCAGCTTCTGCGATTGGGGTGATGTGTCATGTACTCCTAGCAGTCATAAAATGATAGCTTTAGCCAGGCATTGGTAGCGCATGCCTTTAATCCCAGCACTTGGGAGGAAGAGGCAGGCGGATCTCTGTAAGTTCCAGGCCAGCCTGGTCTACAAGAGCTAGTTCCAGGACAGTCTCCAAAACAATACAGAGAAACCCTGTCTCAAAAAACCAAAAAAAAAATGATAGCTTTAGTCCAGAAGAACTACATTTACTGTTTCTTTTAGGAGTTAAAATTGAAAGTGACTCAGCCAATCAGAGCTATATAACAGAGTTTACAGAGACTTATGTCATTTGGTTACATCCATTGTGCCATTCACAGAATTTGGGTGGATTGTATGGGGTATCAAATAAATACCCAACAAGTAGGGAGTAATGGTAACTAAATTTAGTCACTACTGCAACTGAATAAAAAGCAAGTTCATGTCACCTGACCTCAGTGTGAAGCCACATAACAAACCTCTCTTATTTGTATCTGAAATTGTTAGTTGTTAATATTTTGGCTACTCTTTCACCCTGGTGACAGAAATTCACTGCACTGCACAGAGTACAGAGGGCTGTAAAAGTTTGCTAGCTAGTCTGTGTTCAGAACAAGAAGAGGAAGTGCTTATGGAGATCAGGGAGAGAGCAGGGTCTGCAGGTCCAGACTGATGCAATGCTATTGAAATGCATCTCTCTGCTGACTCAGAAATGGTCTTTGTCCAGGTTGGAAGGCAGGATCAGGAACCAATGGGCTCTGTCTTAAAGTGCAGTGTAACCCTATTGGAGGAGTTCCTGCCACTCAGGGTTCACCAGGCAATCAGTCCCTCCAGGCGATCTGCCACTCAGAAGTTGTGCTGCGTCCTTCCTGCCACCATCTACAGGCTTGGCTTTGCAGAGAACCTTCTTTGGTGTTCTTGTTTGCTGTGCTGTGTGTGCTGCTTCAGGCAGCTGAGCTTGGAGGAGCTGGAAAACCATGACTTGGTGAGCTTGGTGATACCATCCCCAGACTCAGAGAAGTTCCTAGTCAGTCAATGGGAACCAGTGTGGAGAGTCCTCCCATGGCTGGGTTGGTGGAAGTGGACAGAAGGGGAGTTTTCCATGTTTCTGCCTAGTCTTCCATTATGTCGCATGGTACTAATGGTCCTGTGTGACCCTGTTTATTTCTATGTGATCCTGAATCCTGCATGGTCTTTGCAATTGTGGGCCAGCTGGCAGAATCTTTAGAGTGTTCACTCTGCTGGCTACACATGTGCAGAGTACTGGAGTTGGACTGTGCTTTGAAATATCCTTGTTGAAATCACTGTTAAATGTAGGCACACTTAGTGTTCTCATGTCACTATCAAATACAGATTTGCCTAACTCTGAGAGTTGTGGTCCCTTAAGTTAACTTCCAGAAGTTCTGTACTTTGAACTTTTAATATTTAGGTTTTGGATACATTGGAGTTGATTATGTGGAGCTTGTGAACAATATTTGCTGTGTGGAGGAGTGTTCCACTGCTAACCTGTAATATGGAAGTGTAGACATAATGGCAGTAGAATTGACACTATACAGATTCACCAGTTGTTTAGGAGACATTAAGTCACAAAATAGAATTATGTAATTGAAGACTGCATCCCAAATACTACAAAGAAAAGTCATATGCTAAACATGACTGCTAGAATACGGTATGGTTAGATGTAAATGTTTGTTCCTCAGGATTATCCAGCTACATTCCAATAATAAAGGTGACAGTCCTGATTTAAAAGCAGCAGAAATGCCTATCCCTCCATTAAAAGCAGGCCTCTACATGCTGCTCAAGGGAACATTATAGGGCCACATCCATCAATAAGCCCTGGTGTGCCATAAATAATATTAATTCTCAAACAGCTGCATCTACAGCCTTTTTAAAAAGCAGTTTGGTTCAACTTCTCCTATATTCATTGAGGTGGACTTGAACCCTGTCTGTAGCCCCAGAGGGCATTGGTCTTGTCATCATGATAAACAACCCTAAATATTGGATTAAAAATCTGAAGCACCACAGAATCTTAAAATTACTAGTGTGAGTCACATAGAGGATTCTCCCTTGCTGAAGAGGGGAAGGAATTGTGTCTGAAGCCTGGTTTTTCCATTCAGATCGGAAGGGGGGAAACAGTCCTTTGTGCACACTTCAGCGGGTATCAAATGAGATGGCAGCAACATCCCAGTCTGATGTTGAAGGCAGTGAGATGCAGGGGTCTACATTATGAGGAAGGACTGATGGACATGGTGAATGACATTCTCTGTCTACAATTTCCCTGCATACAGTAATTCTTTCCATGTGAATTTTTTAAAAATGCAGAATTGATGGGTGTACATTTTCTGAAGGATTGCTTGAACTATTAATTATTCAAGTTCCAATTAGAGACACCTCCTATGCAGATATATCCAATCCAGGTTGACACAGTTAAGTTAGCTCAGAGGTTTGTGAAATAGTACTCAGTGGCTAATACTTTACAAAAGACAAAGTCAAGCAGTGTCTTATTACTGACATTCTCTCTATCAGGGAATTACCTTCTCCATTTCAAAGTGATTATAGCTAAATGTTCTTCTAAAGATTACTGTCATTCCAAAACATCAATTATTGGTATGCTTTCAAAATTCATTTTCTTTAAATGCATTACTGAGTTTTCTTTCTATTTTTAATATTTATGGGTACATGAATTTCATTCAAATTTTTCTCAAGTGCTGTTTATTTGTTTATTTATTTATTTATTTGTATCAAGTTAGAGCAGAGATTCTCAACTTTGTGTGTCTGGGAATCCTTTGGAAGAATCAAATGAATGACCCTATCACATGACTGGTCTTAGACCATAAGAAAACACAGATAATTGTTTTATAATTTATAACAGTAGCAAAAATACAGTTATGATATAGCAGTGAAAATTATTTTACAGTTTGGAGGTAATAATATCATGAGGAACTCTGTTAAAGGGTCATTGAATTAGAGAGGATGAGAACCACTGTTTAGCTCAATGTCTCCTATATCTTAGTCTTGCCCCACACTATATAATTTGGAATTTCTTTAAACACCTAATATTGCCTCTGTTGCTCACTGCTGGAAAGACAGTTCTGCCAATCCTTCCTTAGCTGTACCTTGACTGCTCTGAAGAAAGGAAAAATAGATCAATGAATGAGGATCCTCCAACTTCTCCAGATTTTATGGTGCATTTACAAATGAAGTTGACTTTGTGTAAGAACTGAATTCATTGACTAACTGTAAAACATGTTTAGTCACAACAGAGAAAGCCATGGGAAAGAAAAAAGATGAATTCTTTTCTGCTGTGACATTTGTTGTCTTTAAAAGTGAGTAGTGAGCTAATTAATTTTAGACTATCAATAAAAGTTCTGACTGGCTATTTGTTGGGCTAACAGACCAAGTCATCAAGAAGTTGTGTAAAGATCAGAAGTCATGGGCTTTGAGAGAAGGTTCAGAGTTTAAGAGCTCTGACTGCTCTTCCAGAGGTCCTGTTTTCAATTTCCAACAGACACATGTTGGGTCACAATCATCTATAATGATATCTGGTGCGCTCTTCTGGCCTGCTGACATAAGTCTAGGCAGACTGTTGAATAAGTAATAAATAAATAAATACATCTTATAAAGGAAGTAGTTATGTAAAAGAAAAAGAACTAAACTTGCATTAAACCAAATTACTCTAGTTACAGTATTTCAAGAAATTAGCAGAATTGGATAAAATGCTGTGGCCTTCCCTAATATTATATGTCTTCCAGGTTAAAATGTATGTCCCTAAGAAATGATGTGGGTGGTAATTGGTATGCTTTCCTACACATCTAAGTGTCTGGAACCCATGGCCATAAAGCCTAGTTCAAATTTCTTATAGGTATTTTGTATTATAGTTACATTATTCTTGTAGTTGTTTTGCAATCTCGCACACCTTAAATTGCCAGCTTCATCCTATGGCAAATGTATCTCCCTAATATTTGGCAGTAGAGGAGTTCAAACTTGTTTAAGCAACTAAATAGAACAGTGGATATAGTAAATTTTAGTAATTGTACCAACTCTTGCTTTAGATAAATGTACTTTCACAACTAAAATCTTCCCACCCATCAGAATGACCTAAGATGCTTCAATTTCTTTTCTTTTTTTTTAAAGTATTTTGCTATTTAAGTTAGAATCCAGCTTGTGCCACATGTCAATCCCAGATTCCTCTCCATCCCTCTCTCCCCAGACCTTCCCACTAGGCCCCCTAGTACCCTACCCAATCTCCACTTTGATCCCCAATGAGAGTGAGGACATCCATGGTGGATCTCCAGTGTCTGTCATTTCATCCAGGGAAGTGACTAGGCCCTCCTCCATGAGTCCAGGCTGAGAGAGTGTCCCATAATTTGGGATGGGCAGTCAAAGTCTATTTGTACACCATGGATAAATAATACACAATGACTCATAGATTACCTAGGCCTTCTAACTGCCTCCCACATTCAGGGGGTCTGGGTGAGTCCCATGCTTTCTACACAGGGTTCAATTTCTTGTATGTTTGAAAAACAATCACACAGGACAGCATGATTGCATTGACTTTAGGTGCAAGCTATTATTTTATGAAGTTTATTTACATGTATTTGTGATTCATTAGGAAAAAGATTGTTGCTGTAAAATTTCAATAAACTTGTATGGTAGAGATAAAAAAGTGCTTTAAGTTGTTCTTGAATGTATTGGTTTGGAGACTTTCTGTGGAAAAGATTTTTTGTTTTTTATTCTTGATTTTAGGGTCTTGTCTCTCATCATTTCTTGGCACAAATATGTTTTCCAGTTGTTACTGTCATCAATGTTGCATTTTTGCTATTTAAGTTATTGGAATGCTTGATACATTGGTTTTGGGTTTTCAAAAACTTCTCAAGTATTATTGTTTCTCTGTCCTAGTTAGCTCCAAGTCTCAATATATTAAAGCCTACAACCATCTGTGGGAACATCAGTTAAGGAAGTTCACCCATGAGAATGCCTGGTTGCTATGCCCTGAGAGATTTTTTTGATTGGTGATTGGTGTGTAAAATACTTTGCACATTGCATGCAATATACCTAAGAAAATCAAGAGCTGCAAATGAGACAATGCACAGTAGGTGAGAAAGCCAGGAAACAAAGTTAACTCAAGGATTTTGCCTGCAGTTGCCAACTTGAATTTCTATCCTAACTTTACACAATGATGGACAGTGATAAGACAGAATCAGTGAAAAAATCCCATACATTACCTGAGATGCTTTTGGTTAGAGGATTTAATGATAGCAGCAGAGAAGCAAGTTAGAACAAAAATGGCACACTATACATGATTTTGTTGTTTGGCAGAAACTGTCAATTCTATCATTGAGAAGAGTGTGGGTGATATCAGGTCTTTGGATGGCAAAAGTCTTAGTAAGTGCTACACAGAAAGTAATCAGCTTCTGTTGAAGGACCTGGAAGTTGGACACATTCAGAGGAATAACAGGTAGTGGAGGAACAGGTCCTTGGATTTCAATGGTAAATAAATTCTTTGGTAAATTAAACTTAGAGGTAATTTGTGTGATAATGTGGGCATAAACTTTCTTATTATGCCCATGGCCCTAAGATTTTGAGTAAGGCAGAATCAGACAATAATGACCTGATTTCTTGTACAGAATATAGATCTCTTGGACAACTATAATGATCAATCATTCAGGACTACAGTGAACAAAAAGCAAGCGAATCATAAATACATGAGAATTCTGTGGGTTATAAAGAATACCAG
>NW_024430813.1:0-653 GCF_017639785.1 Mesocricetus auratus
AAAGGCCAGTCCTTGCCTGCTGCTTGTGGTTGAATAATTAGATCTCTCAGCTCCTTTCCCAGCATCATAACTGGCTGCATGCATTCATGCTTCCCACCACGACAGTAATGATATAAATATCTGAGATTCTATGCCAACCTCAACTGAATCCTTGCATTCACAACAATTATCATGGTCATGATGTTTCTTTGCAGCAATTAAATACTAAATAAGACAGACGTTGTTACCAGACACTGCCTTGATCCTGGGATAGGCCAGACCCTGCTTTTCTTTGAAGGAATGTGGTATCTGGTCCGTTGATTTAGAAAATCAGTTAAATGTTTAAATGTGGCTTAATAGGCCAACCTAGTAAGAATAGAAGATATCAGTGCTGCCTGTGATTGGAACAAGGCGGGCCTGCCTCTAGAAGTTTCACAGGTAAAGAATATTAATAGGTGGTTTAGAGCAAAAGGGGACCTGTGATATTTAGCTGAAGAATAGGGCTGCTTTCAGTCTTTGTCCTAAAAGCCTGCCTGGGGCCCAAATTGAAGAGTTTGGGATCCATTGTGCTTTCAGAGGAAATATCAAAACAGTCTACTAATGACCCTGTCATATGCATATGCAGATTTACAATGCTATGGAATATGCTTAGCTATGCAAATGAAAAGGGTAAA
>NW_024430814.1:0-695 GCF_017639785.1 Mesocricetus auratus
TACAACATTGTTTGTGAAACTACGCACTTAACTCCATGAAAAGTAACGAGACAACACTGTTTGTGTATCTACTTGCTTAACTTCATGAAAACTACCAATACAACACTGTGTGAGAACCTGCATGCTTAACTTCATGAAAACTTACGATATAACACTGGTGGTGAAACTACTTGCTTAACTTCATGAAAATTATCGATACAATACTGTTTGAGAAACCACGTGCTTAACTTGATGAAAACTAACGATACCAAACTGTTTGAGACTCTACATGCTTATGTTAATGAAAACTAACGATACAACTTTGTTTGTGACACTACCTGCTTAACTTCATGAAAACTAACGATACAACATTGTTTGTGAAACTACTGCTTAACTTCATGAAAACTATCTATAGAATACTGATTGAGAAAAAAATGCTTAACTTGATGAAAACTAACGATTCCAAACTGTTTGAGGATCTACATGCTTATGCTCATGAAAACTAACGATACAACTTTGTTTGTGACACTACTTGCTTAACTTCATGAAAACAATCGATACAATTGTGATTGAGAAAAAACATGCTTAACTTGATGAAAACTAACGATACCAAACTGTTTGAGACTCTACATGCTTATGTTCATGAAAACTAACGATACAACATTGTTTGTGTAACTACTTGCTTAACTTCATGAAAAATACACATACAACACTGT
>NW_024430815.1:0-794 GCF_017639785.1 Mesocricetus auratus
AAAATCAACCACATACTTGGCAACATATCAAACCTCATCAGCTACAAAAAAATTGGAATAACTCCATGCATCTTAGGAGACCACCATGCTTTAAAACTAGAATTCAACAACAACACAAATTGCAGAAAACCTACAAACACATGGAAATTGAATAATGCTTAACTGCATCATTCCTGGGTCAAAGAGGAAATAAAAAAAGAAATTAAAGTCTTCCACGAATTCAATGAGAATGAAGACACAACATACCCAAACCTATGGGACACTTTGAAAGAAGTGCTACGGGGGAAGTTCATAGCACTAAGTGCCCACATGAAGAAACTGGAGAACAGTTATACTTGAGAATTAACATCACAGCTGAAATCTCTAGAACACAAAGAAGCAAACTCCCCCAGATGGAGTAGATGGCAGGAAATAAACAAATTGAGGGCTGAAATCAATAAAGTAGCAACTAGGAAAAAATACAAAGAATCAATGCAACGAAGAGTTGGTTCTTTGAGAAAATCAACAAGATAGACAAACCTTTGTCCAAACTTACCAAACAGCAGAGAGTGAACACGCAAATTAACAAAATCAGAAATGAAAAGGGGGACATAACAACAGACTATGAGGAAATCCAGAGAATCATCTGGTCATACTTTGAAAACCTGTACTCCACAAAATTAGGTAGTGTTAGGGTTAGTGTTAGGATTAGGGTTAGCTTTAGGGATAGGAATACGGTTAGGGTTAGGGTTAGAGTTAGGATTAGGGTTAGCTTTATGGATAGGTTTAGGGTTAGGGTTAGGATTAGGGTTAGG
>NW_024430816.1:0-770 GCF_017639785.1 Mesocricetus auratus
CTCTCTCGTGTGTGTGTGTGTGTGTGTGTGTGTGATCTCAACCTGTTGCTACAGAACAAAACAATAATTATACTGTACTACATACCACTGTTACCTTGGGTCAGAATTCATGGAAAAACTCTCCACAATACTACAAGTGAAGCCATAGGTGATAACCTGAAAATGGTTCATTCAGGCAATAAACTAACACAGGGTGGTATAATATCCCACCTGACTGAAGAACTTGTAGTTATAGAGGTCACCCCACTAGATGTGGAATTAAGGAGGAACTCTTAACAGCTATAGGGTATTGTGGAACCATTTACAGCTCAGGCCTACAAAATCCCTTAGTTAATCGATGGTTCTTCCTCCCTGATGAGTAATGTGGTTGTCAAACAACTTCTTTCTCCAGTTGCTTGTCTGATGTAAAGCTTTAGCTTGGTCCAAGGCAGAACCTGTGTAGTCAGGAATAGCCATCCACAGCTGGTCTATGAACTGCTTAATTGATGGTAGGTCTGTGGGTGTGTCCTACACACATTCACGATAAGTATTTGCTTACACCCATAGGCCCACTATGGTGTTTCATCATGAATCCTGGATAAGTGGTTTGAGCCTCACACAGTAGGTCACATGCATGCTGCAATACTGTTGTCAGGCTCCCAAAGTAAATGCATAATTAAAGCTGACATTCAGCCACAAGACCACCACAGTACCTGCTGCATTAAAAGCATGATACTCCTACATTGCATGTACCATGAGTGCTTGGAAACATGTCAGCCTCCCACAGTACA
>NW_024430817.1:0-18417 GCF_017639785.1 Mesocricetus auratus
GCCGCGGTTACTGCTTCGGTTACCGCCTCGGCCCTTGCACTTTCTGCCACTGTGCAGACAACTCAAACCATTAATGAACTATAGGCCACTGTGACCATGGTCCTAGATAAACAGGCCACTGCCAATTCTCAGATACAAGGAGGCCTGATGTTGGTAAACCAACAGATTAATTTGGTTCAGGAGCAATTGGATATATTGTGGCAGATGGCCCAATTGGGATGTGAACAAAAGTTGCCTGGCCTTTGTGTCACTTCAGTACAATATGAGAATTTTACAAGAGCAGCTAACCTGTCACAAGCTCTGTCTCAACATTTATTACAGAATTGGACTTTTGAGTTTGAGCAGACACTCCGTGAGTTGAGAATGGCGATCCTGCAAGTGAATTCGACGCATCTGGATCTTTCTCTGATGGAAGGCCTCTCCTCCTGGATTTCATCTGCATTTTCTTATTTTAAGGAATGGGTGGGGGTAGGATCATTTAGCCTAGTTCTCTGCTGTGGAATAGTGTTGATGCTTTGGATGGTGTGTAAGCTCAGAGCCCAAACAAAAGAGACAAAGTGGTGGTGGCACAAGCACTTGCTGCCTTAGAACACGGAGCCTCCCCTGACATTTGGTTAACCATGTTAAAGCAATAGGTCGCTGGCCTCCCAGCTCTTGCACCCCACGAGGCTAGTCTCATTGCACGGGATAGAGTGGGTAGGCTTCAGCAGCACAAGGAGTTGCAAGGCTAAGCACTGCACAGGAGAGGTCTGCGGTATAACGACTTTCTCCTGGGAGATAAGTCATCTTGCATGAAGGTTCTATGTCATGATCTCCTTCCCCCAGAAAAACGACATCGGACTGGTCAGGGCTCTCTCTGGGGATAAGACCCTGGAGAGGAGCTTTGTACATGTTCCGAATTTGCACATGGGGATTTGACCTCTATCTCCACTCCAAAGTTGTGGGTGTCCTATTGCTTCAAAAATAAATGAATAGGGGGAGATGTGAGGAGCCGCCCTCGCTATCGCTATTGCCGTTAGAAGATGGCACTGACATCTGCTGTCAGTTGGAGTTAACCGTTAGAAGATGGCGCTGACATCTGCTGTCAGTTGGAGTTAACCGTTTAAGCTGTGCCTCTCCCGTGGCGTCATCTGGGGTGATGTGCAAACCACCAATCCCGGCTCTACACGTCTCACTCGGAGCTCCTAGGCTTATATAAGGGGCTGGGTTTCTTAGCTTGGGGTCTCCCTCTAAGAAGCTGATCATCTATCTCTCAAGATGCATTAAAGCTTTACTGCAGAAGGATCCGAGTGTTCTGCGTCGTTCTTGCTGGCGAGACGGTAGCGCGGGACACAAATCCACTTAGTTCCCTTTTAAAAGGGCCCTTCCCACCTACCACCTCTCTCTCTCCTCCTCTATTTGTCTGTTCCTCTCCCCCTCCCTTCCTCCCTCTCTCTGTCTCCCTCTGTCTCTCTCTGTCCTCCCTCTCTCTGCTTCTCTGTCCCCCATCTTTCTCTACCTCTCTCTCCTGTGTTACCATTCCTATCACAGAGGCCAGTCTCCCCTCTCCCCTTTGCATTTTTCCCACACACTTTACCCAATAAAAGTCAAATGGCATCCTTCTCTCACATGATACATTCTTAAAGTGCAAAAGTATTTTCTTTCACATTCCTCATCATATGTGGTAACATCAATTTAGAGTTATGTTTGTACACAATCACCACCTGGATATATAATTTTTGTTTTTGTTTCTAAATAAAATAAAATAAATAAATAGTAGCATTCATGTCTCAAGAATCTGACATGAGTTTTAGGAATAAAACTCCCAATGCACCCAAGCTGTCACCCCGTCTTCTGTCAGGAGAAAAATATATCATCTTGTTTGTGATCTGGTTCATGCATTTCTCTCATGGTTGTCGGAGGTGCCTGTGACTACCAGGTAAAAAGTAGACTCAGTTCTTGCTAACAAGAAGACACCGAAGGAACATCTTTTTTGTTGTTGTTGTTTCTTTTTGTTTTTGTTTTGTTTGTTTGTTAGGTTTGTGTTTCTCTGTGACTTTAGAGGCTGTCCTGGATCTATCTCTTGTATACCAGCTGGTCTTGAACTAACAGAGATCCACCTGCATCTGCTTCCTGAGGGCTGGAGTTCAAGGTGTGTGCGAAGACTGCCTGGCACAAACACCTTCTTTTGTGTCCTAAACATCTCTCTCTATTTTTTAATATCCTGGCACCCTTTCATCTGTTGAATAATAAATGCATTCCAGCCCAAATTGTGCAATTGTCTGTGCAAGCTCAGAACATTGTGTGGAGGAGGAAGAAGAGGATGAACCTGTGAAGTGCAGGAACGAGCTTCGTTATCTCCCAGACACAGGGGTTGAGTGATGTTGAAATTCATGCCTCTGCAGATCTCTAAAATGTCTGGATCTGGAGAAGAAGCCATGGCCATGGACCCCTATGCTGTGTCTTTAAGCACACTCTAACTTTTAAGGAAGAGCTCTTGTCACTCCAGCCTTGCCAGATAATTAGGGACACCAGGCCAACCTACCAGTCACAAGTCTTGCAGGACCCTTCCAGTGGATTGAATTCTGTGCTATGAGTGCTGTTGTAGGGGATTGTGAGGGTGGCATTGATGAGAGTAGAAGTCAGAGCATGGTCACTGAGGGAATGCTATCCCAAGATGGGGAGGTTGGAATGAGGAGGCATGGAAGATAGTGTGGCAGGCCCTCCCGGAGCTTAAGTGGGAACCTGCAGCCAGAACTAGTGCTCTTTGAGGTCCCATATGACCTTAGAAACTCTCCAGATCCTGGTGCTGGCCTATGAATACTTCACTCTGTGGGCTGATTCTGCATAAAGCATTTCTATCATCGAGCTTTTGTGGAAACATCTTTGTATTCAATGCCAATGGGTTTTTGGTGCATATGGAAGGCAAAATGCCAAACTAGGAACAGACATGTTTCTCTAGTATCTTCTAGAAGTCCTGCACTTTACATTTAACATTTAGTTGTAAGATCCATTTGGAGTTAAGTTTGTGCATGGTGTAAATGGCATACTTTTTCTTTCTTCTTTAAATATTTATTTATTTTGGTTTTTTGAGACAGGATTTTTCTGTATAGCTTTGGACACTGATCTGGAACTTGCTCTGTAGATCAGGCTACCCCAAACTCATAGAGATTTGCCTCATATGTCTCCTTATTGCTGGGATTAAAGGCATGTGTCAGCAAAGACACCCCTAAATAGAGGCATACCACTACTAAGCTGTGATGTGGAAGGGTAGAATTCTTGATATAAAGGTTTTACCAAGTCTTAGGGAGAGGTTAGTCACAGAAAATAAAATTTAGCTGAGGGAGTGCTGCCACTAAACGAACCCAAAGAGAAGTATATGCTCAGAAGACATGATAGAGATTAGGATGCTAAAATACACATATGTTCTCCAGGATTATCCAGATATTTGACTCCAAACTATGACAAAGGAGAAATCTCAGATTTATAAGCAGCCCCTAAACCCTTCCCCATATCACAGAACAGGGCTTTTACAAGGGTCTCAAGGGGGCATTACTGTGTCACAGTTAACATCAGGGTTTGGTGTTCCAAAAACGTACAGTTTTAATCTGAAAAATCTTATAGTTCAGCCAGATTGGCGAGATGAAATCAGGTGACAACTGTTTGCAAAGGAAAACAGTGGTGCATTGAGAGTTGAATTGAGCAAGAAAGACATTCTGGATAGGTCTTCACTCAAGGAGAAGGAATATAGCTCCTTCAAAAACCATGGAACATGCTTGGCAGAGCCAGTAACAGCCTGGGGCCTAGCCCTAGGAATTTTCCATCAGGTTCTGAGGTATTGAGGATAAAATAGAGGTTCTCCATTAAAACTGGGAAGGTGCTTGGGAGAGAATGTAATGGTCTGGAGCCAGGGCCTTTGTGGAGAAGTTTCTTCAGAATCTGAGAACACAACTCTTCCCAACACATGGAGCTGTGGTTTTAGGTCAAAAAGACATTGTGGGCTTAGTCAGTAATGGTCTTGGGATGCCCAGTGTTCCCTTCATGCTGTATTGTTTCAGTCGCCTTCTCCTTTGTTGGTTCCATTACATGATTCTTTCTGCTGACTTCCTATTTCCCCCTGGAAGCTATGACTTTTTGTTGTTGTTGTTTTCCTGTCACTATGAGTCTTTAAACCGACCACACTATGTCAATGTGTGTAATATATTTTTGTAATTCTCTTGAGAATTACATGTGTTTCCATTTTGCGTATAGATTTTGAATAAGATATCATATCTTATGATGTTGGGAATTTTATTCATATTTTATTAATTTAATCTTGAAACTTTTCATTATATGGTATCTTAATATTGAGGCATCAAGTTTCCAATGATTATTTACATCTTAATTTATGTAGGCTATTTTATTCTGGGTGTTTTTAATCCATGAAAGACTTTTAATATTTTGCCAAAAAAGGATGAAGGGACCTGGCTAGTGGCTCAGTACATATTCTTCTTAGGAATATCTTGTGTTCAGTTCCCAACACCCATGTTTGAAGTCTCATTACATCCTGCTATTACAGATCTAGGGTGTCTGACTTCCTCATCTCTGACATGTCACATGTACATACTTGGAAAACCCCTCTCAGACAAAAATTGCATGTACAAAAAAATTGGGATAAAGTTGTTTTCCAAATCCTTGTTATTTACAAAGGAGACCAAAAGACATTTCTTTGGATGCATAATACAAATCATACACTATTTTTTTAAATTTAGTTTTCAGTTTACATACCAACCCCCGTTAACATCACTCCCCATCTCCTGTCCCCAATCTCTCTCTCTTCCCATCCACTATCCACTCCTCTGAGGAGTTAAGGTCTTCTTTCAGGAGTAAACAAAGTCAAAAACATATGCAGTTCAAATGTCAGTATCACACTTTCTGTTTTCCACATGCATGGATTATTTTAGCATTCAGTGACCTATGATGATGTGCACATTACCTTTACTCAGGAGGAGTGGGCTTTGCTGGATGCTTCCCAGAAAAGCTTCTACAATGATGTGATGCTGGAGACCTACAGGAACCTCTCTGCCATAGGTAAGACTGAATTTTCCTTCATTGTTGTTGATACTCATCTGTAAATATTATTGAGAAAAAATGTAAAATTATGTGAATAAAGCATAGTTCTAGTGGTCATTGAAGGTATTTCCTTAAATTTTATATAGATTTCATTCATATATTGTATATTTTCTGTTATATTTTAGGCTACAGATGGGAAGACCATTATATTGAAGAACATAGTCAAAGCTCTAGAAGACATGGAAGGTAATTTTCTTATTCAGGTTCATAAAATTTACTTCTGATGAAATTTTAATGTGTCCTGGAAGTTTTAAAGAGAAGCAACTATTTAAATAAGCACAACTTAAAGTTAATTAATGATTCTTAATGTCTCACCAAACACATACCTTAGTGTCAGGTATCTACTCTGTGTTTCCAAGGCATTCCTCTGAAAAAAGAAGACAAAAAAATGCTTTAAAAGATACGATCATTTTCAATGTTGTAAAAATTCCAGTTCACTTAGTTCTATACCACTCAGATATTATAAAGGATATAAATGTGCAATTGGTGATAGGTATATTATATCTAAGACCTTCTAAAACAGTTGTCTCTGTCTCTATAAGAGTACACACCCTAGAGAGAAAACCCATGAATGTAACCAGTGTGATAAGCCTTTGCACATGTCAGAGGTCTCAAAAGACATGAAAGAACACACACTGGTGTGAAACCCTATGAATGTAATAGATGTGGTAAAGCTTTTGCAAGTCATGCTGATCTTAAAAGACATATAAGAACATATACCGGAGAGAAACGTTATGAATGTAATCAATGTTGTAAAGCCTTTGCACATGTCAATAGTCTCCAAAGACATAAAGGAACACATACTGGAGAGAACCCCTATGAATATAATCAATGTGGTAAATCTTTTCCAAGTCATGCTGATCTTAAAAGACATACAATAACTCATACTGGAGAGAAACCCTATGAATGTAATCAATGTGGTAAAGCTTTTTCACGACACAACAATCTTGTAACTCATAAAAGTACACATACTGAAGAGAGACCCTATGCATGTCATTAATGTGGTAAGGTGTTTTCACATGTTAATAGTCTACAAACACATAAAAGAACACATATTGGAGAGATACCCTACGAATGTAATCAATGTGATAAATCCTTTTCACAGGTCAGTGCTCTCCAAAATCATAAAAGAACACACACTGGAAAGAGACCCTATAACTCTAATCAATGTGGTAAAGCCTTTTCCCAGCAGTGCCATCTCGTAATTCATAAAAGATCACATTCTGGAGAGAGTCCCTATGAATGTAATTTATGTGGTAAAGTATTTCATAACACTGTAATCTCATAAGTCATAAAAGAACACATACTTGAGTGAGATCCTCTGAGTGTAGTCAATGTGGTGAAGTATTTGTATGTATCACCAGTCTTTCAAATCATGAAAAATATCATACTGCAGAGGAATCCTATAAATATCACAATAATCATTGTGGGCCTGAGAAAATTCTTACTGAAGCGAATATTACTCTAAAGGATTTGGTAAGATCTTCAGATAACTCACATGTCTTCACACAAGTTTTAAAGAGAAAAATATGTGACAAGTGTCAACAATCTGTTCAAGCATTATCGTGTCTCTATTGTGTTTGCACCCACAAACATGCATAGACAAAATTCCTATGAATTCATTGCTAAGGTAATCCTTTTGATTTCATACTTTTCTTTAACTATATAAAATTCTCATTCAGATCAGTTGATCTTCTAAATTCAATCCTACATGCTTACTTCTGTAACATGAACAAATTAATGAAGAAGGGAAATGTTAAGATTTTAGATGTCTCAACCTGGGTTATAGGAATGAGTGCTTACATGAGAAATTTTCATGTGTGGAATTCTGTTTAGTTAGAGAATTGGTTGAATTTTAATTATGTGATGTCAGTGTGTGGGTTTGAGAATGTTCATGCTTCTCTCCAACAAGGTTAGAACTTTGAATATTCCTACAGCAGGAACTACAGAATGTCTCAGATGCCTGACCTAGGTCCTAGCAATGAACTTGTCATAATTCTGCTCATCCATATGTCTAGCCCTATACATATTTTAAATCCTTTTTGTATCATCTTGATATCAGTGAACAGGGAAGACCTCATGGAATGGAAAACCCTATTCAAGTAAACAATTTTGTAAAGATTTCATACTTGTCTTTATTTTCAATAAAATAAAATATTTCATGTGAAGGCAGGATGTTAATCAGATTGCCATACCTGAAATAAATGACAAGTGGGTGTTTTATAGAGGAACAACTTACACAGATAATAATAAAGAGCTACCACCACATTCCTTCTCCAGATGGTTCTGTCTCTACCATTCTGATGCAATCAGCATCCCAAGAGAGAGAGCACATGTGCTTCTCCACCTTCATGTCAGGTACACAGAACCAAATGCAATGCACAGGAGACTCCTAAAGATCCCTCCCATCTGACTGGTGGGTCAGCTCTAGGCTCTGATTGGCTACTGAGGCCTGAGTGACAGAGCCAGGGGAGCAGAGGAGACACAGCACAATGGTTTAATCTGAGCAAAGAATTCCTGTGTGACCCCAGAGGAACAGAAAACATGAGGAGAATCCAGAGGTGGGGCTTATTACCAACCCATACCCTGGTGATGGATCCAGCAATAGTTGGCTTTTAGGGACAGACTCTGGACTGATGTGACTCCAGGTGAGGGCCCTCACTTGGCACCTTGAGGGCAGAGATTGGAACAGGACTACCAAATATTCTAACCCCTTCGCATAGAAAAAGAAGCTGATAGGGCATCGACATAATCTTCCCAGGCACCCTGTGTTTAGGGCATCACTTTAAGTCTGGCTTCTTCCTACTGATGAAGGACTGTGTAGGGAGGAGGCACTTGAAAAGGCATCACCTTGATCAGCCCTGGGGCTAGAGCACCTCCCCCAATATCATGACCCATGAATCAGAGACTTCTGTTAGAGACTGGACCTGAACATCACGTGATATTTTGCACAGATAGGCAGCCCTGGAAGGACAGACTTAGGAACATAATTGGGAATTCAGAGTGTGAACCTTGTGTAATGACCCTTGGCGTACTAAAATGTTATATTAACTAAGCATATCTACCTTCTTGCTCACAAAATATAGGATCACTTTCCTATGAGTGATGATAGTCTTAAATCTATATCAGGGTGAGTAAAGGAAAACTTCTCCAAACCAAATGCAAGGGAACACAGTTTTAAAGAAACAGTGTATGATTTCTAATAAAAAGCTAAAAATAACTTGTTTTGCCCAAATTGCTTTGTAAATCAAAATAACATTTGAAAACGTATTTATCCCTATTTTTCTTTTGTATATTCATACATTTGATAGAATATTTTCCATTTGTTCACAGGTGACACACCAGAAAACAGTATGGCAGATCACTTGAACCTTGATAAGGACGTATTTATAAATCTCCTTATTTGGGTCTGGGATCTGAACATAGGTTATCTCCAAGAAGAATATGTGCTGAACCACTTTCCAATAGCAATAATAATTTTCATACAATAATCTAAAAGTCTTTCCCAGATAAACAATCCATAAATAAAGTATGTAAATGATCCTAGGGAACATGATACATCAATATTAAGATGTTGTTTAAGGTCAATTTGCACCATAAACTGAATGTAATACAAAGACAATACCCAAAAGTTTATCAGAGAAAATCTGATTCCAAAGCTACATGCAACATGAAATCACTCAGAATGCTCAGTGTAATTATAAACAACAGTAAACACATTGATACAATATGACTTCTATATTTACCAATGAAGCTACAAAAATCAAGATTGTGTACAATATTTTTAAAAGAATAAAGGATGGAGAGAAAAAGTGAAGAACCAAAGCAGGAGAACCAAAAGCAGGATGATGTTATAAGATGTGGGATCTTCTCTACTCATCTGCAAAATCAAAACACTATGCTTTAACTGAAATACATTTACAGCTCAGAAGCTCATGTTTTTCCTTGTAACTGAACTTCACTGAATCTCATCTTGGAGGCTGTCAGTAGCATAAATTTGAAAACGTATTCTAATCCTGTATTTCTGGATGATGGTGCATAGCCACTTTTTCTATCAGTTTCTAATCTATCTGTAACATTTATAAGATAAACCTGAGAGAGGAATGTGATATTCAGAACGTGTAGAAACAAGATCTTCAATTTCCCAGTCTGACTTCCCATTGCACAACAGCAATGCCTGTGTGTGCACATGGACAGAGATATTACCATTACATAGTCTTCCAGGATGGTAGAGCCCCCTCTCCCCAGGAAATCCACTCTCAACAAATCTCAGAGGCCAAGGGCCACTGCCCAGGTTGACACAGAGACCAACACAACCTCAATCTGCCTCGTGGTCCATCCCAGTACAAGCAGTCACATTCTGACAGCTCAGCCAACCTGCTTTTCCTGGTCTGGGAACAGTGGCTCCCACACTGACCATGGCATAGACTGAGGTTGGTCTTACAGCTCCCCACAGCAGAACAAGAGGAGAATCCTGGAAAGAACCTGTAGGTTACCTCCCACTGGTGCTGCACATACCCTTCCCCTCCTTTCTACCAGTTTGTAAACTATCTGTAACATTTCTATGACAAACCTGAAAGTGGAAAGTAATATCCAGAACTTCTAGAAAATAGATCTTCACATTCCCAATCTGTCTTCCCAATGTATAATAAAAGCAATGCCTGTGTATGCACATGGACAGTGATATCACCAGCTCATAGTCTCCATGCCAGGATGGCAGAGCCTCCCACTCCCCAGGAAATCCCCACTCAGTAAATCTCAGAGGCCCAGGTCCACTGCCCTGGTCCACACAGGAACCAACAGATCCTCAATCTCCCCCATGGTCCATCCCAGGCCACATAGACTGGATTGTGACAGCTAAGCCAACCTGCTCTTTCTGACTGGGGACAGTGGCCTCCACACTCACTATGGCAGGACTTGTAGTCTTCCTTACAGCTCCACACAGCAGAGGAAGTGGAGAATCCTGGAAATAACCTGTAATCTACCAACCACTTGTGCTCCTGATGGCTAAGCCTTTCCAAAGTTCATCATTAGTTAAGATGACCCTGCTGGCCTTCAGTACATTAGCAGTCACCCTGCTTGGTGAGCTGAGATCAAATGACTGAAGCCAAGCAAGTCCTCCTAGCTTTGCCCTTCCACGCTACGCTCAGACAGGGTCCTGATCTGGAAAATTCTTTTTGTTTTAGTTTATTTATTTATTATGTATACAGTGTTCTGTCTGCATGTATCCCTGCAGGCCAGAAGAGGGCATCAGATCTCACTAGAGATGGTCGTGAGTCACCATGTGATTGCTGGGAATTAAAGCAGTCAGGGCTTTTGCTGCTCAGCCATCTCTCCAGCACTGGAAAATTTTAGTTTAGTAAAATCCTCTAGTCTCCCAGAGCACTTCCTTTTCCTTTTCAAAGGCACAAGGCCCTGTGTGTGCACATTCAATTAGACACCCAATGTCCAGCACAGGCAAGTATTTACTTCATTGCTGGGAGGTCCTGCAAGCAAACACATGTCATACTCAGACAGGTTCTGTTGTTAAAAAAAAAAGGCCATGGAAGACAACACAAGGAAGGGTCTATTGAAGGCAGGAAAGAGACAATGGAAGTAATGTAATTACAGTTGCTAAAAGACTGTGATAAAAATTTGATACAGGTGGCTGGAGATATGGCTCAGAGGTTAAGAGAAGTGGCTGCTCTTCCAAGGCTCCTGAATTCAATTCCCATGAACAATATGATGGCTCAAAACCATCTGTTATGAGATCTGGTGCCCTCTTGTGGTCTGCAGGTGCACAAGCAGCCAGAACACAGTATATATAACAAATAAATTAAATCTTTAAAAAAATAAGTTGAAGCAGGCTTTATGGTCATGAGCACCAGAGAGTTGGGATTTGTATTAGAGCACAACAAGTACTACTGACACTGTTTCTCTCAGGACTATCATCTTAAACCTGGAAAAAATAATGTTAGGCATGCCAACACCATTTTATCCAGTGATTCTATTTAAGTTCAAATGTTGTAACTACAGGAATTTGTATTCACTATAAGTTGTCTTTTTATTTAAATTCTTCATTGTCTGATCCATGTGACTGAAGAATGGCCAGACAGGACATTTATGGAATATCTAAAATTGATGACCCAACTCCACATGTCTAATGTGGAGCCTCCCACATTACTCCCAACTACTCTCACAGCAGGAAATCTTTCTTCCTTCTTCTTGCCCTAACTTTCTGTGGTGTGGCTACACCTGCTTTACAGTTGATGAGTGAATGTAATTTTTACACATGTTCCACATCCATTTGTAAATTCACAAAAAAATCTAGAAAACATGTAGGATATTCATTCATTGGTTATTTTTACTTGCCAGAGATCAGTCAAAGCCAAGTAAGGAAGGAGCTGCATGACTGTCTTTCCAGCTCTGGGCAGCAGAAGCAGGATTAAGTGTTCAAAGAAATTCTCAATTACACAGTGTGAGGCAAGCCTGAGCTACAGGAGACATTGAGCAAAACCAGTGGTTCCCAACCTTCTAATGCTGTGACCCTTTCATGCAGAACCTCATGATGTGGGGACTTGCAACCATAAAATTATTTCAGCTCTATTTCATAACTAAAATTCTGCTGTTATGAATTGTCACATGAAAATCTGTGGTCTCCAGTGGTCTTAGGACTGTCCTGTGATAAGTTCTTTTGATTCCCCCAAAAGGGAGCTGTGACCACATAGGTTAAGAACCACTGCTCTTAACTGATACATATGAATATATAATAAATAAATAAACAGCACTTAAGAAAAAATGGAATGAAATTCTTAAACCAAGAAACAATGGAAAATCAGAACAATGGGGTTATGGCAGTAATACTATGAAAAATGAAACTTAAAAAGGTTATCAATAGTAAATATAGATAATCCCTGTCTCAAAAAACCAAAAATAAAATAACAATAACAACAACCAAAAGAAACCTCTGAAGTGGTACAGTCATTTAATTTAATAATTTAGATGTACAATATAGAGGACATCAAAGTCATTGCCCTGGAGAGCAACAGACTGGAATCAGAGCTAACTCAACATAAGAGAGTTTATCTCAGAAACAGTTTTCTCTACCAAGATGTAAATGCAGCTGTCCTAAAATGAATACTTTCCCATTTGGGAGGTTAGTAAAGAAAAATCTCTTTAATGATGATATGCATACTTCTCTAGTTAATGCTGAAATTGGAGCCAGTTTAGATACACTTGCATTCCACATATGCCATCATCCTTAAGTGTCTTTTAGGTTCGAGCTCTAGGTTACACATTGAAAAATTCAATACAGACAGACAACTTGTAGGAATAGACACTTAAGCATATGGGAGCATTACACAGCAACGATATGTCCTAGAATAAATTCTTAACTACACAAGTGACCTGGGCATTACCATCACTCCCAAGCAAATTCCTGGCTTTAGGCAGGGCTGTCTGATTTATTGTCAATACACCAGTTCCATAGTGAACCCTCAAAAGACCTTGGACCCAGGCTCTCCCTAGAATTTTCCTCTTTCCTGCCTGAGGGCCTAAATGAAAGCCTTGCTTGATCATGCAAGTCCTAAACATAACAGTGTTTTACTTTCCAAAAAGTTGTCCCCTGGTATTCTACTGCCCACCTGCAGAACTATGCTTTTCTAAAGAGGAAAACTGGAACTTTATTGGCACAGCAGGCCTTAAGGTTGCTTGTGAACCTGTAATGACTCCTTGAGCAGCTAGTTATAGGCCTGTTCTTTGATATAGGAATAGGCCTAGTAAATGGTTGTAAAGCAGGGGTGGCTGCTTTGTAATAGCTTGTAGTCAATTGTCTTGACAATCCCGTTAAACAAATGTGTATCCTAGCATCCTAGTTTCTAGCAGGCCTGGTTAGCATATTCTTGTCTTTGGGTGTTTTAGAGGCAGTCCTCCCTCTGCTAAATTCTACTTTGTAAGACTTATTACTCATTGCCTAAGCATTGGCATATCTTATATCACCAGTTCTGCTCTTCTAAACCAAGCCATGTAAGTGGAGCGCAACCAAACTCATCAGATTCCTCTTCCAACTTCCAAAGTAATGAATGTTTACACATGAAGTTAAAACACAAAGTGATGGATGTCTAGAAGATACTAGAGGAATTAGGCCTCTCAAAGCTCAGCAACCTTTCCATGGATGCATCATAAGCACCTTGATGTCGACTACAAATATGTTTCTACACACCTCCCTCCTCCTAATGCTCTGAGCAGACTCAGCCCGCAGAACAAAGTTTCTCAGATGCCTGCCCTTGGGTCCACTGACTTGAAAGGACCACATGGAAACACACAGGACAAGCAATCTGGTTTCAGGTTCCCACTCAGATTCAGGGAGGAACCACAACACTGGCTGCTTCTCCTCCCCATCTGGAGACTTCAGCCCCTAACTTACCATGTTGAGGTCATCCACCTCACCCAAGTTCTCCACTCAGCCCCTAAGTTACCATGGTGAGGTCATCCGCCTCACCCAAGTTCTCCACTCAGCCCCTAAGTTACCATGGTGAGTTCTTCCTCCTCACCCAAGTTCTCCACTCAGATCACCGTAGCAGTACTCCCAGCACAGCACACACAAAAAAGCACCCATTCCTCTGCAGAGACAAGCCTGAAAGTGGAAACCAGAAGGTCTGTGTACCTCTTGTGACTGACAGGTCACCTGGAGGAACTGATTGGCTAGTCAGTAATGAGTGACAAGAGCCCTCCCTTAGGGTTACACTGTCTTTAAAGACACTGCACAATGATTCTAGACCTGGCCTTCCAATACAGACAAATATATATATTTCAATACCACTTGCCCCAGGCTCCAAGAGTAGACCCTACTATCTTCCTGTACTCCCTCCTTTCTCATGGAAAGAAACCTGTAATGGCTCCCTTTATTATGGTATGTCCTGGAGACAAACATGCAATGGCACCCTCTATTATGCTGTCTCTTTCTTGCTCTCCTCTGTTCTTCCTCAGACTCAAACTTCCTGCTCCCTCATGTCCTCTCACCTCTTCTCAACTCCTCTTTCTCCTAACTCTCTCCTCCCCCGATGCTGCCAATAATCTCAGGAGATCTTGTCCCTTTCCCCTTCTCCAGGGGACTATTTATGTCTCACTTAGGACCCTCCTTGTTTCCTAGCTTATCTGAGGGTGTGGATTGAAGGTTGGTAATGTATTTCTAAAATTCATATATGTGTATGTATATACGAAGTTTGTCATTTTGTGACTGGATTACTTCACTCAGGAAGTTTTTCTTTTAGTTTCATCATTTTGCCTGCCAATTTTAAGATTCCATTCATATTACTGCAGAGTAGTGGCCCACTGTGTAAATGTCTTACATTTTCTCCAACCATTCTTAAAATGAGGGGCATGTAAGCAGCTTTCATTTTCTGGTTTTTACCAGTAATGCTGATATGAACATAGTTGAACAGACTGGACACAGTTCTTCCAATTGTCAAATTGACTCTTAGCTCCCTCCAGCAACAGATGGGCATACTCTGTCGCCCCTAGATCAGTGGTTCTCCACCTTCCTGATTATGTGACCCTTAAATGCAAGACCCTTTGTTTTGGTGAGCCAGAGATAAGAATGTTTGTAAGTATTTCTGCTTTTGCATTGTGATGATGTCCCAAAATGGATTTGTTGACTTACTGCACAGGAACATTTCTGTAGTCCTTAAGTAAAATCCCCATTCTTGCCTCATTTAGGAAAAGAATTCCTTTGGAAATTATACCCATGGTCTCTTTGTCATATTATATAAGAAGTAGGTCACTGTGGGGTCAGACATTTTTATACCCTGGATGCTGCCCTGTTTGTCAGTCAAATTCCTTTTGCCCATGATGCAAGATGTAATGACTCTAACCTTCAATACCACATCTGCCTGTACGCTGCCATGCCACCTGCCATGATGAGGACTAACTGAACCTCTGAAATTTTAAGGGAGACAGCTCAATGAGATATTTTCTTTGTAAGCCTTGCCATGGTTCATGGTGTCCCCACAAAGCAATAAAACACAATTAAGACAGACATTAGTACCAGGAACTGGAGTATTGCTGTGATAGGCTGGCCGTATCATATCATTTCTCTGATGTCTTCTCAGTAGTGTTGATGTGCTAGCTTGTCTCTCTCTTCATGTCTGTTCATTGGGATTTCTTTCTCAAGGCTATTTGCTACTTAAAAGGACAAGAAATGGTGCATGTGAACCTCCTACTCAGTTTCCTTGTAAAGTGAATGGGTGAATATATTATAACGTCCATGTCATGAAATGAGAGTGGGAAGCATCAGAAATATGTGATGCCTTTACACAATATGACAGTCTAATAAGTCATAAAAGAATGCATACTTAAGACACACACTGTGAATATAATTAATGGGCTAAAGCCTTTGTATGTATGATCCCTTTTTAAAATCATGAAAAACACCATACTGCAGAGAAACACTATAAATATAAGTAATATCATAAACTTTTATAGCTTTTCTAGGTAGTCAAACTGACTACCTCTGGAATTTCTTAAAATTCAATGAGGTTGGACATTTTTTTGTTTGTTTGTTATTTTTAGTTTTGTGTTTTTCAAGACAGGATTTCTCTTTAGAGATGGGGCCAGTCCTGGAACTTGCTATGTAGACTTGACCTCAAAGAGACTCATATGAGTTCATGTGCCAACAGTGCCTGGTAGGCATTTTCTTTGCTTTCTTTTTTCTTATTTTGTTTGTTTGTTTTTTTTTTTGTTTTGTTCTGTTTTTTGGGACAGGGTTTCACTGTAGGATTCAAGACTGACCTGAAACTGTCTTTGACAACCAGGCTGGCCTTGAACATACAGAGATCCTCCTGCCTCTGCCTCCCTAGTGCTGGGATCTAAGGCATGCAGCACTACTGCCCAGCAGGCATTTTCTTATCAAGGATTTAAAATGGGAACACGTATCTAGATCTTTGGAGATGCGCATCTTTACCAGCTTGGTGTTGATACACATCTTTAATCCAGCCCTTAAGTGGCAGAAGCTGTTGGGTGTCCTGAATTTGAGGCCTATCTGGTCCACAGAATGAGATGCAGGGTTACACAGATAAATGATGTTTTCAATAAAAACAAAAATAAAAAATCATGAGAAAAAATATCCATCTGTAATCTGGGTCACGCATTTTGGTGGCACTGTACATTTATAAGGCATATTGAAAGAGCTCTCTCTCTCTCTTTGCCTGCTTGCCCTAGCTCTGCAATTGAGTTTATTCTTTAATAGCTGTAGAGCCCACTTCTTTGAAATACTCATGTGTGCTGAATATAAACTGAGACATCCAGACTCATAAACCAACAATTCCTGGACACTTCACATTTCCACTAAAAGTCAGCCATTGTTGGACTAGCTGGACCAGAGCCTGTGAGACAGTCTAATGCATCCACTTTCTATAAAGAGAGAGATTCATTCTACCAGTCCTGTTCAAGTAGAGAACATTGAATGATGCAAGTGTTTTTCACCTGCCCACTGAGGAAGATGTGCTGGCTCAGGATAGTTCTCTTAAAGGCATTCTTCCTAGCCCTGTTCTCCCTGAGTATTCAACTTTCCATGAAGACCACACTATTATTATTCATTTTTCAAGAATTTGGAATAGATTTCAATAAGAAAACTCCCAATTCAATGGAGCTATCACAGAGTTTTCTGGCAGGATCTGGTTCCTGCATTTCTTTCACAGTTGTCGGAAGTGCCTGTGACTAACAGGTAAAAAGTAGACTCAGTTCTACTGAACTCAGGAAGAAGTCACAGGACAAACAACAACTTTTGTTTAGATGGGGCGTTGTTTTGAGTCAGGGTTTGTAAGTGGCATTGGATGTTGTCCTATAACTAGCTCTTGTTGACTAGGCTGATCTCAAACTCATAAAGTTTCACTTGCCTCTGCCTTCCAACTGCTGGGATTAAAGGCATGTGCCTCCACTACCTGGGACAAAAATCTATTGTGTCCTAAAAAAAAATCTGTCTTTATTTTTTAATATCCTGGGAACCCTTCCATCTGTTGAATAAGAGAATCATTCCCATCTGCATTGTGTAATGATATGTGCAAACTAGTTCCATTGTGTGGAGGAAGAAAAGGATGAACCTGTGAACTACAGGCAGAGAAATGGGTCATCTACTGCAGACAGGGGAAAGTGATATTGAAATTTGTGTCTCTGCAGATGTCTAAAAGTCCGGGTCTAGGGTAGAAGCCAGGGTCAGGGACCCCTGTGTTGTGTCTTTAAGCATACTCTAACCCTTAAGGAAGTGGACTTGTCACTCAAGCCTCAATAGCCACTCAGGAACACCAAGCCATGATTCCAGGCCCAAGTCTGAGTGGACAGTTACTGGAGCCATGCTGCAGGTTTGGTTTTACAGCAGAAAAGATGCCAGTGGATTGATTGCTGTGCTGTGAGTGCTACTGTAGGGGATGCCAGGGGATCAAGGAGGAGCACAGAAGCCACAGCATGGTGAGCAAGGGGATGCTATCCCAAGATGGGGAGGACAGAATGGGGAGACATGATAGACAGTGTGGTAGGCCCTCCTAGAGGCTGCGTGGGAATGTGTTAGCCATGTTCAGTGTTCTCTGAGGTCCCATGTATTCCTAGAAACTCACCAGACCCTGTTCATGGCCTCTGAATACTTCATTGTGTGGGCTGCATCTGTGGAAGGCATTTTGATCAGGCAGCTTTCTGTTGAAATATATTTGTAGTCAACACAAATGTGCTCTTGGTGCATATGGATGCCAAGTTGCCAAACTTGGAGAGACCTAGTTTTTCCAGTGTCTTCTAGAAGTTCTGCATTTCACATTTAATATTAAAGGGTAAGAGTCACTTGAATTTTATTTTGTGCATGGTGTAATAGGAATTATTTTTCTTTCTTTTTTATGCTATTTATTTTACTTTATTTTTTTGTGATAGGATTTCTCTGCATAGATTTGGAACCTGACCTTGAACTTCTCTGTAGAGTAGGCTAGCCTGAATCTCATTGAAAATTTCCTGTCTGTGCCTCCTGTGTGCTGGGATTAAAGATGTGAACCACTACGAAGAGTGTAAATGGCATTCTCATGTTGGATAGCACTCCAATACTAAGCTGTGATGTGGAAGAGTAGAAATGTTAATGTAAAGGATTTACCAATACTTAGGAGATAGAAAATCCCACAAAATAGGATTTAGATGAGGGATTGCTGCCTCTAAAATGACACAAAGACAAGTAGTATGCTAAGTAGACCTGTTATAGATTAGTATGGTTAAATACACATTTGTTCTCCAGGATTATCCAGACATTTGTCTCCAAACCATAACAAATGAAATACATTGAGTAGGTGATACATATATGTTCAAACTTTGTAAGAA
>NW_024430818.1:0-2464 GCF_017639785.1 Mesocricetus auratus
ATTGTATACTTTCTGCTGACTTCCTAGAAGTCTCCTATTTCCTCCTGGAAGTAGAATACAGGAACCTATTACTTTTATGAGTCTCACTTAGAATGAGACAAAGCTTAAGAGAAACCTCCCTGCCCCAGTTTTATCTTTTCTTTATTCTGCCTATCCTATCTTTTTCATCTTCTGTCACCTCTACCTCGGAACCTGTCAGTAAAGTATGACCTGCTGTTTCATGTTACCAGTGTAGTATGAAATAATTATGGCAATATCTTTTCTGCTGAAGTCTTTCAGTTACTAACTGGCCCAGCTTTTAGGTTTCTGTCACTATTTAATTTTTTCAAAGTGTACTCTGGAGACTGAACCTAAAAGAATTTGATGATGACAGCATATTTGGGAATTCAAACTGTTTCATGAGCCAGGCGGTGGTGGTGCATGCCTTTAATCCCTGCACTCGGTAGTCAAAGGCAGGAAGAAAGCTGTGAGTTTGATGCCAGCCTGGTCTACAGAGCTGCTTTGAGGACAACTGGCTGTTGCACAGAGTATCTCTGTCTCAACAGGCCAAAAAGAATGTCTTTTATGCTCTCTCTTCTTTGAGCATTATACAGAGAAGAATGCATGCTACCACCACAGAGATTTATCTTTATTAATCTATTAGTCTGTGGACTTATTTCTAATTGGAAAGGCATATTAATTGTAGCACATCAGCACTTCCAGCATTTTAGAGAGAAGGTTTCTGAGACAAGCTCTCTCATGTTGACACAGGTGGCCTTGATCCCAGTCTGTTGCTTTCCAGGGCAATGACCTTGCTGTTGTCTTGTTTACTCCTTCTTAAATTAAGGGACTGTATGACATCAGGGTTTTTAAATCTTCAATTTTGATAATGGAGTTGAGTGTCCATTGCAGTCCCAGGACAAGGATTTGCATATGGAGAACTAAATCTGCCTTTAGACCAAAGTAGAAAAAATATTTTGTTGTGTGCACTGCAAGGGGGAAACAGGGCAGGAAATCAGCTGGTAGAGTCACCATGATGAAAAAGGACCTGATGGTGGCAATGTGATAGTCTGAATGTAATCTCATAGGGAGTGGCACTATTAGAAAGTGTGACTTTGAGCCGGGCATTGGTGGCGCATGCCTTTAATCCCAGCACTCGGGAGGCAGAGGCAGGCGGACCTCCGTGAGTTCGAGGTCAGCCTGGTCTACACAGTGAGTTCCAGGACAGCCTCCATAGCAATACAGAGAAACCCTGTCTCGAAAAACCAAAAAAAAAAAAGAAAGTGTGACTTTGTTGCAGTGAGTTTGGCAAATTTACCTAATACAGTATACTAACATTGATGTATCAAATTCCCAGTGATTATTTATTTACTTTTTTACTTATGAAGGCTCTTTTATTCTCATCATTTTTAATCTGTGAATACTTTCATTTTTTTTGCCTAAAAAGTATGAGCAGCCATGGCAGGTGGCTCAGCACATATTCTTCTAGGGGATGACCTGAGTTCAGATCCCAACACTCAAATTTGGAGGTTCATTACTACCTACTACTCCAGATCCAGGGTACCCAGCACTGTCTTTTATTTATATTTTTTCTTTTTTTGGTTTTTGAGACAGGGTTTCTCTGTGGCTTTGGAGGCTGTCCTGGAACTAGCTCTTGTAGACAAGGCTGGTCTCGAACTCACAGAGATCCTCCTGCCTCTGCCTCCTGAGTGCTGGGATTAAAGGCGTGCGCCACCAACGCCCAGCAAAATGTGTAGCCCAGGCTGGCCTCGAACTCATGATCCTCTTGCCTCTGCCTCCTTCAGCAAATCCTACCCGTGTGCGCCATCATAACCAGCACCCAGCACTGTCTTATCTGATACGCTGCATGCACAGACTTGGAAATCCTCTCTCACACACAAAGTCTATATACAAAAATTGGTATAAACTTGTTTTCAAAATTCTTGTTAGACATAGAGAAATGAGAGCAAAAACGGTCACTTTGGATGAATAATACAAATCATATGCTGTTTCTTTTCAAATTTATTTAAAAATTTTTGCTTTCATTTTACATACCAGCCTAGTTCTCCTCCCTCTCCATCTCCTGCTTCCTGCCTATCCCACTTTGCATTCCCCGTTCACTCCTCAGAAGGGGTGATTTCTTCTTAAAAGTGTAATTTATTCTTTTTTTTTTGAGACAGGGTTTCTCTGTGGCTTTGGAGGCTGTCCTGGAACTCACTTGGTAGTCCAGGCTGGTCTCGGTCTCACAGAGATCCGCCTGCCTCTGCCTCCCGAGTGCTGGGATTAAAGGCATGCGCCACCAACGCCCGGCTAAAAGTGTAATTTATTCTTTTGGGAGACAACAAACACTGTCACACCAAGTTGAAGAAGGAACTTGGGGAACAAAAGACCTTGACTGGAGGACCACTTCCCCATCAGCTTGGGAACAGGCAGCTGTAAGAAAATGTTTACTAAAAACATGTTTACTGAAACAGATAATGGGGAA